>NC_028454.1:13108635-13126940 GCF_000263155.2 Setaria italica | reverse complement strand
AGCGGAAGGCGGCGGGCTCGTAAGGCGGCACCGGCGGCCCGCCCCCGAGGCTCCTTCGGCGGCCGCGGGAAGGCGGCGGCGGGCGGAGGAAGCCCCCCGGGCTCCTCGGCGGCCACGGAAGGCGGCGGCGGCGGCGGCCGGCCCCGGGCGCTGCGGCGGGCGCGGAAGGCGGTGGCGGCGGCCGGCCCCGGGTGCGGCGGCGGCGGCCGGGGAAGGCGGCGGCGGCGGCCGGTTGAGCTGCTGCTTGTTTTTTCGCCCAGGGGAACAGAGCAACGGGAAGAGCACACGGAAGAAGAAGCGGAGCGGTGCGCGGTGGCTTTGGGCGGCACGCGCGCCTCACGTGACGAGCGAAGCGGAACTGGGACGCCCCCGTCCGCTCGTTTTTCCCGGACGGGGGCGTCCCGGATCTTTGGGGTATATTCCTCATATGGGACGTCCCTATCCCCTATGACTCGGAACCAAACACTGGACCATCCATGGACCGTCCCATCCCATCCCGTCCCGTCCTTGAAACCAAACGCATCCTATGTGTTGCATGGCTTGCTGGTTTTCTCGGTGTCCGTGAAAGCACGCTTTTACCTCGCTTGCTCAGCGAGCCAAATCATCTCTCCTCGGGAGTGGGCTAGCTAGCAAGCAAACCAAAAGTCCCTGACATTGCTCATGAGCTACTTCTGCATCATCTTCCTTGCCGGCCGGCCGACGCGCACGCATATGCACGTACGGATAAGGTAAGTGTCACCGTGTCACTCCCCGAGCGCGTCACACCACTGCTGCATTGGTGCGTCGAACCATCGTGATCCTTGCTCGAATTGGCCCCTTTCCCTTTCAAGACGGATGGTGATTCATCCGGCGCCTTTGCTCAGAGCGGCATGCTATTTGCTCCAGGAAAAGGAGAGCTCCCGGGGCATAGACTCATAGTTAAGAGGGCCAACGCCATCATAGGTTCCCAAGTGGTGGGCCGGGAGACGGGGATCGATCTGGCCAGTTTGAACAACAGGTGGCTGACTGATCGGGCGATTGATGGGCTGATGGATGGATGGCAACAGCAGCAGGCGTCGACATCCATGTCGATGGATGCGTGGACGGACGATGGATGGAGGGAGAGAGGTAGGCTCCGGGCTGGCATGCCATTGGTCGTCCAGGTTCACAACACACTGTTGCTTGCAAACGAGCCATGGCGCCTACCGAGCTACCAGGACGCGTACCAATCCGCACGGCGCAAGTGCGAAAATCCCTTTCGGAGGTTACCAACCTCGGAGGGCATTTCAAACTGCCGTGGATTCCGAAATCAACAGAGCGAGGATAGGCGAGAGATTATGGGAGAGATTATCCTCCTCTCCTTTTCTCTTATTATTTTTTTACCTATATCCATCCTCCATCTCATCTGTCTACATTCTCGATGCTCTCTCTCCTCTCTCACATATCCTCTCTCTCATACCAACAAGAGGAGTTGAGAGGAAGTGGAGGCGAGAAGAAATGAGCGGTCGGCGATGGCGGTGCCTAGCGGTGCCGGCTTGTTGCGCGTGGAGGACAGGCTGGGAGGAGAGGGGATTTGCAGGCTCCTTCCCTGGACAGCGAGATCCAACGTGGTGCAGGCAGCACACCCCAGCGGATCCCGATGATGACTCGTGCACTCGCCAGATCGAGCGGGTTGTCACACTCTGAAATTTTTGGATTTCAGGATGTAATTAGAAAGAACAATTAAATAATGATTTTCTTATAATTTTAAAACTTTTTCCAACATTTATTTGCTTTACGGAAAATTTAGTATAGGAAAACAATTGAGTGTTTTTCTGAAAAAAAAATAAAGTTGTTCTATGTGTGTGTATTCATGATGATGCATTCTGGTGTTTCTTAACTGCAAAAGTTTCAAAAATGCATTAAAATGGTGATTAGGTCCCTCTGAGAATTTTCCAGATTTTTCTGGGATTTATTATCATTTTCCTAGAGCTACTCCAATTTTTGGAAGGTTATAGAATCCTTTTCACAATCTCCAAATATTTTATTTGGACTCCTCGTGTCCCAATCTATCCCTAGGAATTTTTCTAAATTTTTTTTGAGATTTTTGAAGTATTTTTCATGAATTAAATGAATTATCCGGATCTTCTATGAATTTTCTTTCACGGGAATTATTTTTGAAAAAAAAGGGAAAAAAGAAATCCTTTCCTTCTGGGTCGAGCCTTGGGCCCGACCTGCTTCGGCCTGCCAAAGCCCATTGGGCGCCACCCAGCCTTGGCCGGCCATGGCGCCGCCGCTGCCTCTCGGCGTGCGTGCCAAGCATGCCAAGGCGCGTCCTGCGGTCCTATAAAAGCTTTCGCTCGTGCCTCGCCCTGCTGCACTGTCCACCGCCCTCACCTGCGCAGCACCGTCGCCTCCAGAGGTAGCCGGAGCCAAGTGCCATCGTCGAGCTTGCCCGCTCGTTTTCATCGGAGTCGCTGCCCGTCGAAGCAAGTCGCAGGCACCATGAGTTCCGCCAGGACAAGCTGCAGCTCCACCGCATCTCATCGTCCCCATCTATGGATTGAGCGCTAGCGTCGGCAAGGAGATCGAGTCGGCCGCCGTCGACCGCCGCCGGTCAAATTCCAGCCGAAGCATCGCATCCCGCCCATCGGTGAGCACCCTACAAGCTCACCTCTACCTCCTGTATCCCCTGCGCCATCTCACTTGAGTCCCTAGCCGCCGGCAAGCCGGCTAGCCAGAGCCGCTGCAAGCCATGGAGAAGAAGACTCAAACTTTTGCGATTTGACCCCTGGAAGATCCTCTAATGTTTAGAAGTTTTCTTGTGTCTTGCGAGTTTCCCATAAAACCCTTGGACCTTTCCAGATCTTTGCAAACTAGTCCTAGCCCTATCCTTTAACAGATCTGATCTCGAGGTTTACCTCTTTTGCGAGCACTATTCCATGTGCCTTGCCAATCTTCTCTGCTAGCCCCTGAGATCTATAGTTAATCTTGTTTAGATCCTTAGAACATTGTTTAATCCATAGATTACACGTTTAGCTCCGTTTAACCTTATTCTTGTTGCGTTAGGTTCATAATAACATAAACTATACGTTAGCAGTGAAGTTTTAAAAGCTGTTTAGTGATGTACGCCGCTTTTCATAATAAATGTTAATTTGGTTATTTCTTACTTCATATGCTTTTCTGAATAAAAGCCAATTAGAATTATACCTCAATTTTCATAGTCAAAATTAAATTGAGTAAAGTTTATTCAATTTGCTTTCGAAATAAAAGTTACATAGGTTATACCTTGAGTTTTCATAATTAAATATTAATTTGACTAATGTAAATGTAAATGTGTTTTTGAATTATATTTGGTTAGTTCAATCCAAATCATAAAGTTATACGCTCAGATGCTTTTACATGTTCCTTTTAAAATTAAATATTTAATTTGCTTAAACTGTACTTAAATATTTATAAATAAAATTGGACTAAGCTTTACATCGTCTTTTCATATGTAAATGTGAATTGATTAATTCCAACTAAGGATATAATATCTTTACATTGTTTTTCTCAACTAAAATAAATGAAGTATGTAGCTCTTATCTTTTATTTTATAATCCAAATCTCTCGATAGCTGTACCTTTTCAACCTTAGTTCCTTGTGTTCGCGTGATCCTAGAATCGAGCCCTATCCTTTCGTACGTTCTTTTAAAGCTTTTCTTTTATTTTGGTGTATTGTTCTTAGTTGTACTTTTTTTCACTTGTATGATTGAACCGGTGATTGCTTCAAGTAGAAGGATTGTTGTTTGAAAATTTTGAAGATTAAGAGTTTCAAGAGAGTAAGAGCTGAAGAGCAGTAAGAGCAGCTATTATTTGGAGAAAGATAAGTATCCCTACCCATCCTTCTATCTATACTTATTTACAAGAATACCTTGCATTAATTGGAATATGGAGCGACTGCCCAGGAAACAATACAAATATAAGACTAACGGGCTTTGATCTTAGCTAATTAATATGATAGTCACGTGTGCCGCATTGTACTCGTAGTAGATCGATCGACCGTGACGTCAGGGTCTCGCACACTCACTGTCATGACCAGCCGGGTCCCGAATCCCGATCACCGTGAGCTCGTCGGCTGGAAAACCCACAGATCCCGAGGCGATTTCACGTCGCCAGCAGAGACGGTACGCGTCGGGCGTTCCGTTCAGGGATGAAAAAAGAATCTCCGCTCCACACGGTGGCGGGGGGCACCATCTGACCCTTGCACGGAGCACGGTACACATTTCGGCACGGGTACGGCGGCCTGGGGAAGATTTAAAAAGCGAGGAAACCGACGTGCTAGCAGCCAGTAGTACTTCCTACTCAGCCCCCGGCCGATCGGGACACCAGCGGCGGCCAGTAAAGGTGGCTCGAACCGCTCGATCATTCGACGCGCGTCGCGGAAGGCAGGTCTCGCCGTCGGTCCCCGTCGGCGAGCACGACCCCTGTGGACGCGAGACGGCGCGCGGGTCGCGGTCGCCCCCGGGCGGTCAGCGACGTACGTCGCCATCGGCGAGGAGTGGAGTGGGGGACGGCCCCCGGCGAGAGGCCGCGCGCCGAGGAGAGCCGGCCACGCGTCGCCCCGCGCGCTCCGACCCTGGAGCTGGGGGCAGCCTGCCGGCCGGTCCTCCTAGCTACTCGTAGCCGCCTCCTGAGTCCTGACCGGCCGGAGCGCCGACCGCGACCTCCATGCCGCGCCCCGCGCCCCTGCGGTGCGGAAGGCAACGCCCGTGCGCGCCCAGCCAGCCAGAAGGGCCCCCGCGCCCGTGCCGCTCCCGCACGCCCGGCTCCCGGCTCGATCGGGTAGGGGTCTCAACGGAGCTGATCGCTGGAGGCACCGTGCGGTGTACCGGTTGTGTATGTACACGGCAGAACGCGCCTCCCCTCGCCGAGAATCCCGGCTCCAGGTTACTTTTGCGGGGCCTGGTGTGTCGGCCGTGGGGGACTTGGTTGCATTTGCACATCCTCGCTTTCTTTCTTCGTCCTCTCCTCCGCCACTCCAATCAACCGTAACGTTGTTCCCACCCCCACCATGTGCAATTGCCCGCCCTTCCTAGCCGCCAGTAGTGTCTCTACCAACGTCCAACATATTGGTTGCTCGTCTCCTTGTCATCGTCTACATAGCAACCTTCCACAACTAGCAGGGCAGGTGGTGGAGGCATCGTCGCCGATCTTCTCACGGTACCAGTATGGCAGTATACCACTCACTTTGTTCATGTCTACAAACCCCTCGTCACCGCCAACCTTGGCATACCTGCCACTTATTCGAATACCATGCCTTTTTATCACTTGTTGACCCTGGCCTCACCGTACTAGTCATTTTCGTTGCCAAGCCTACTACAATGCTCTCACCACCACCACCAACCTGGACGTCCAATGCAAGGGCCTCTTTCCAATCATCATCAAGGACCACCCGGTCACTCATCAAATAAAAAAAATTTGGACCTAAACCCTAGCCAGGCTGCACACACAACTTTACATTGTTGTCTGATGCATGTTGCTGAAGAGCAAGTTGTTTGCAAAACTGATAAACTAAGCGACGCGAAGCTAGTGCGATTCATTTTTTTTGCAGCCGATTGATACACGCCCAGCGCCAAGTTGATGGCTTTGCATAATTGTATCTGGGCCTAGGCGCGCAAGCGGCCAATGAGCACGCAGGCTAAACTACAAGCGGCTGTCACCAAGTGTCAACTCGTAGACACCACTGGCCTGCAACAGTCGACATGTTAGAACAATCCAGGGTGCCGATTCTTTTATTATTAAAAAACAGGCTGATGAACGCTTAAGGCTTCTTCATGGTCAGGTACGAGCCGTCCGTGGATTTTAAGCACGAGGGAATTCCTCGGGCCATGAATATGTGCTCATCATTTCAGGTGTCCCCATGCCACAGCCTTGCAGGCTAGAGTACAACCGCTTTATCATAGACCCTGCTGGATTCGGGCAGGTGAGGGGGCTCGGCACAGCAAAGCTACAACCAACCTCTGGATTCTGGTACATGTCTGATTGACAGCCTACTCTGATCCACCATCCTTTTTACCTGGACACACAGCACTACTCCTTCCATCCAAAAAACAATGCAACTCTTAGGGGGTGTTTGGATCCCCGGGCTAAATTTTAGCTCCTGTCACATCGAATGTTTGGATACTAATTAGGAGTATTAAACATAGTCTAATTACAAAACCAATTTCACAACCCCTAGGCTAAATTGCGAGACGAATCTATTAAGCCTAATTAGTCCATGATTTGACAATATCGTGCTACAGTAAACATTCGCTAATGATGAATTAATTAGGCTTAATAGATTCGTCTCGTGATTTAGCCTAGGGGTTCTGCAATTAGTTTTGTAATTAGCTCATGTTTAGTCCTCCTAATTAGCATCCGAATATTTGATGTGACACGGACTAAATTTTAGCTCCAGGATCCAAACACCCCCTTACTTCCCAAGTAGTCAAACAATTTTAAAATTGATCAAATTTATACTAAAATTTACGATGAACATTTATGTCTTTAAATAGATTTAGTATGAAAATATATTTTATAATTAATCTAATAATACTTATTTTGTACCATAAATGTTAGTATTATTTTGTATAAATTTAGTTAAAAATAAAATTGTTTGACTCCTCCAAAATTGAGAGTTGCATTTTTGGGGATGGAGGGAATAAGCTAGTAAGCTCTATCCTTGAATCAGCAAGAGATTGAATTCAGGTGTCTGTGATGATAGCAGAGTCGAAGGCATTCTGATTGTAGGGCTTGTTTGGATCGAGACCTAGCACGCAGATTGGGCTTGTTTGGATCGAAACCTAGCACGCAGATTGCCGGCCAGGCAGCAATCTCAGCCTAAGGCAATCAAAATCGGACCCAAAATCGGACGCTTGGGGAACACTGCCTGAGCCAGGCGAAAGCAAGCATTGCTTCTCTAGGATCTTTTTTGTTTGATGATGGATCTGCTATTCTGTTTCAAGGGGGGCTACGATCCAGCAGTAACACTTCTGATCGCAAATCGTTGTCGTTGCTGTTTACGTTTGCGATCGCCTGCTCGGCACCGTGGCGCTACAGTGGCCGTGAAAGAGACCCGCCGAGAATTCTCCTGCAAGTGGTCATGGGCCGCCGGGCCGGGGCCCCCCTCGGTCGATCCAGCCATTTCGTCAATGACAGTCGACAGCCGGACAGCGAAGCAAATTGACGGCCGCTCCTCCTCCTTTGCGCACATCACCACGAAATGAAAAGGGATGTCAATGGCGCGTGCACATCTCGCTATCTCGTCCCGGCAAATAATTGAACAGGTAATTTCAGTTTCATCTCTTGATTAGTTTGGGAATCAACAAGAAACGAGGTAAACTGACACATTACCTTTGCGAGAAAAACTATAATGAAACGTCGATAGCCAGGTTTGAACTCGATTTCTCAAATCAAACATCTTAGTTTATCAGGACAATATACAGATGCCCACCTCAGATATAGATATAGTTCTTCAGGATATAAAGATAAGATAGCACTAGTTGTTTATTTGGTTGAGCTCAGCGTATCTTAGAGGGTGTTTGGATACACCTCACTAAAGTTTAGCACATGTCACATCGGATGTTTGGATGCTAATTAGGAGTAGTAAACATAGGCTAATTACAAAACTAATTGCACAGATGGAGTCTAATTCGTGAGACGAATCTATTAAGCCTAATTAGTCCATGATTTGACAATGTGGTGCTACAGTAACCATTTGCTAACGACGGATTAATTAGGCTTAATAGATTCGTCTCACGAATTAGCACAGGGTTCTGCAATTAATTTTATAATTAACTTATGTTTAGTCCTTCTAATTAGCATCCGAACATTTGATGTGACACTGATAATTATCAGTTTAGCACCAGTATCTAAACACCCATCGAATCCCACATCTTTTCCATCATGTCAATTAACCAATCGGACCGTTTCCATTGAAGTTGCTGTCAAAATCTAATGCCGATAGCGAGCTGGAGTGGAACGTGACGGCTTGTGTGGAAGAGAACGGGAGTTGATCCACGTTGCGTTTGACGTACGGATGTCTACAGACAGTGACATGTAAAAATGGTAGCAGAAAAACGTTGGTGAGGCAAGAAAACCTAGGCTGAAAGAGTGGAAACAGGCCATGTGCTACTTTTTTGTACGCTAGGAAACATGGCATTTTTAAATATAACATTTAGGAGAGACTCATTAATTCAAAAAATAATTATATGTTTAAGAACGGAGTTTGGATTGTGTGTTTGGAAATGAGAAAGACAAAGTGATGCTAGAGACACAAAAGTTTTGCAAATAGTTTTATGGTCTGTACATATGGATTGAAAGTATTGTGCCTGCTAGTTCCTGACCAACAACCGTACTAAACCTTTATGAGTTGCGAGTGTTTGAAATAAATACGAACTTTTTTGGGCACAAGTTTAGGCAGGAACCTCCATAATTTCATTCAAACCCCAAAGGGATGTGACATTGGACAGGGAATTTAGAGGGGGGTATGGTAGTAGATGTAAATGATCTGTTGGAACAGATTGGTGGCACCCATGTACTTCTATGATCAAAACTTTTGCTCAGCTGGTCCCGTTCCAATCGCATTCCAATCCTATAAAAGAAGGTCCTTGCCTGTCCAATAGAGAGAAGGTGGAGGAAACACGTTTGGTTTTCTCCAAAACTAGCTGAGTTTGCAGTGACCCCGTGCTTACAAATGTCAGGAGTCGCGATCACCTTCTGTTTTCATCACAATTCACAAGATGCGCTAAGCTCAATTCATGTGTTAATGCGCCTATGCGAGAATGATTTGGAAGAACCACTTGACAACCGCCAACAAAGCAACCAACCAACGATCACTTGAGACATGTTCAACGATACACGCCACCACTTAACCTTTTCTTGGTAAGAAGTGCAATGCCATAAAACTATGATAGCCATCAGAAGTCAAAGCAATCTAAATCTACACTTTCTGTTTCTTGCAACGTAGCAGATGATAATGGACACCTCATGTGAGCAGCTTGTTTAAGCAAATATCGATTTCAAGGATGTACCATGCAAGCATTGCCGGGTGCTACGATAAGGATGTGGCGATTAATATCATGTATTCCCTTCATTCTACATTGTAGGTTATTTTGGCTTTTCTAAATTCGTAGATATTATTATGCATCTAGATATAGTGTATGTCTAAATGCATAATAATATTAATGAACTTAGAAAAGTTAAAATGATCTACAATTTGGAACGGAAGGAGTATTATTCATATCCCTTTGCCACTACTCTCAATCAATCAAAGCAACAAGTTCATAACGTGTACAATTTTTTCTTCGACGTTGTTTTAGTTTTATAAGAAGAAAGATTTCGAGCAAGCATATGAACCTTTGTGGGGTCTCATAAATTATGCTAGAAAATACCGTGCACCCAACCGATTTAATCTCAAATAACACGCTCAAAAGGCTTATAGTTAAGACTTGCAATAATGAATTATTGAGTAGATGACTGATGTAACACACTCAAAGGCACGGTTGCATATGAAATATTCGGATCAAATTCTTAGGATCTATTACAAATTCAAACAGAGCCATGGAAATCCTTGGAACAATCCCCTCATATAAGCAATCCAATGGCTGAGATCGAGCCTCACGGATTGAGAGTGCGTTTGCAATAGCGGTAAACAAGACTTAGGCCCTCTTTGGCACGGCTTATTTCGGCTTTGGCTTCATCTATTTCACGCAAATCGAGACACTGTAGCGTGAAGCCGTTTTGTAAGCCGGGACTAAAATGAACTAGAAGCCGGGTGAAGCCAGTTTTTTTGGCTCACCGGCTTTGGCTTCACCGGTGAAGCCGTTTTGGGATGAGCCGTGCCAAAGGGGGCCTTACATGCAGTGACATTAACAAATAGTACTAGGCCTTGATCTTGGCCACTGATGCTTGATCAGACGGCCAAGGTTGCAACAGCATGCTGGATATCGCCAAGCCATGCACCGTGGCTATATAAGAGGTGAGCACGCGGGCCTCTTGCTCTCGCGTTCGCGCTGCGCATAAACCTCTTCCTCTGCTTTCCTCTGTTTCCTCGGCCATGGTTGTCCTCGACAAGGGTGAGCTCGAGCAGATCGCCCTCCCCGCGGCGCAGCCGCCGGTGGCCGACGTGCGGTCGGTGGACCTGTCCGCCGCGGCGGGCCCCGCGCGCGAGGCCGCGGCGCGCGCCCTGGTGGCGGCGTGCGAGGAGCACGGGTTCTTCCGGGTGACGGGCCACGGCGTGCCGGTGGAGCTCGTGCGCTCCGCCGAGGCCGCGGCGGCCGGGTTCTTCGCGCTGCCGCAGGGCGTGAAGGAGGAGGAGGCCCCGACGCTCGGGTACGGCAGCAAGCAGATCGGCGGCAACGGCGACCTCGGGTGGATCGAGTACCTCCTGCTCGGCGTCACCCCCGCCGGCGCCGTGCCCGTCGCCACCTCCGCGTCGTCCTCGACATTGCCGTGCGCTGCGGCTGCCGCCGCCGCCGCCGCCGCCTCGTGGTCGACTTCCACGCCGGCTGGCCCCTTACGGTGAGTTGAGTCGAAGCGGTGACGTTCACGTCAGCGGTCGGTGTTGCACCGACGTCGCTGCTGCCTCCCTCTCCATCCTCTGCCTGCATACACACACGTCACCTCTTGCAATGCCTTTCCTTCCATAGCTGCACTCCCACTCCATGTCTCTGACGTGGAGCAATACCACACGGAGCACGCGCACGTGCTAGGAATCAACACGGTATCAGTAGTGGAATTTCTTAGCAGCCAAGTTGACGAAAACCAGACTCATGAACAGTGTCGGGGAAGAAAAGAAAATGGATTCTTCCTGTCCGTGGATAAGACTGCTCGTCGTGGCCGCGCGTTGTGTCACAGGCTTCCGGCGGCCGACGTACACGCCATTTTGACTCACGCGCCGCTGCCGCTGCCGCTGCGTGGTGTGCTGCGCCTGCTTGCACGACGTCGGTTGCATGGTCTCTCTCGACGCGCCGGCGCCGCCCATTGATTGCGGTGGTGCGGTGGCGGTGCCGGGGCTCTGGCGCGAGTGGTGACGTGCAGCCGCGGATCTCCAACGCACGAGCGGCGGCTGGCAAGAGCGCTCATCACGCGTCCCTATCCTGCATCTTGACATCATTGAAAATCCAGAAACAGAGTAAAGCTGGATTTACAATTTATTGTGATGTTTCTTCTGACAACGCGCGAATGCAGGGATCTCCTGGACGAGTACACGGTGGCGGTGCGGCGGATGGCATGCGCGGTGCTGGAGCTGATGGAGGAGGGGCTGGGCCTCGGCGGCGGCGGCGCGCTGGCGCGGCTGGTGACGAACGAGGACAGCGACTGCGTGCTGCGGGTGAACCACTACCCGCCGCGGCCGGCGGCGCCCGAGCTGGCGGCGGGCGCGCCGCCCAACCTGACGGGGTTCGGCGAGCACACCGACCCGCAGATCATCTCCGTGCTCCGCTCCAACGGCACCTCCGGCCTGGAGATCGCGCTGCGGGGCGGCGCCTGGGCCTCCGTCCCGCCCGACGGGGACGCCTTCTTCGTCAACGTCGGCGACACCCTGCAGGTACTCGAACCCGATCCTCTGTCGCTTTTACTGTGCCTGTCACTCTGTCAGTCATCTCGATCGATCGAGCAAGTCGTCAGTCACGAGCAGCTAGCAGCAGTACTCGAGATCTTTCGATCGGTCAACATCGTCGACCCAACACGATCGATCGAGCGACATACAAATGGCACGTACGATCATATCTAGGGCCCAAACTGCACGTGAAACCGCTGGCAGCCGTACAATGAAAAGGCCAAGCAAAGCATATGCTGCCTGCTGCTTCTTACTTCTCTGCTGATGCATGGGCGTCGTGCAGGTGCTGACGAACGGGAGGTTCCGGAGCGTGAGGCACCGGGTGGTGGTGAATAGCGAGAGGTCAAGGGTGTCGATGATCTTCTTCGGCGGCCCGCCGCCCGGCGAGAGGCTGGCGCCGCTGCCGCAGCTCCTCGGGGACGGCGGCCGGAGCCGGTACCTGGAGTTCACCTGGAGGGAGTTCAAGACCAGCGGGTGCAGGGGCAGGCTCGCGGAGGACCGCCTCTCCCGCTTTGAGAACAACTAGCTAGATGATAAGATGATTCGATCACAGCTGCCCAATAGCTTGGCTACCTAAGCTAGCTAAGCAAGTAGGATCATGTACGCTTCTGCATGTCAGGTTTCCATGTTGGCCATGATCATGCATCAGGCCAGTGGCCATGCTCTGTTGCTTATGGCCATTGTAGCAAGTACGTGTGGATATGGACATGGTGCACAGGTATATCACCTTAATATGTGTCTTCCTATCCGTCCATCGAGTACCATCTATTCTACCATGCATGATGCTGTGTTTCAACGACTGAATCGATCAGTAGGCACTGATGATGCTGGTGGCCTGTTTTCAGAAATCAGTACGGCGCGTGAATGCCTGCCTGATCGTGCAACATTAGCCAGCCTGTTTTTGTGGCCCTTCCAACAGCAGCGGTACTTGAGTGCAACCATGACGGGACATAAAGCCAGTTGTTACATGTTACCTGCAGCGCGCACTTTCCTTGTAAAGGCGTTATGTTCTGTGCTGCACAAGAGTGTAACACTGTAATCTGCAGTGCGTTGCCTGCCCCTGGACAGCTCCAGCAGAAGTAACAGCGAAATGTGTCATCAAAGAGGGTGTTTGATTAGAAGTGAATAGAGAAGATAGCGCGTGTTTTATCCATAGGGGATGAATGACACTCTGACACCCGGACATGAGACATCAGTCAAACCAAGATCCGGTTCAGGGAATGGTGGGCCACTTGCTGAATTAAGCACCTGGTCTTACTTATCATTAGTCATTCAGATCGAAAAAAATAATTCGCTGTAACAGGATTTTCTATCTTAATTTCCATCAAGAATTTAGCCTCTACTTGAAACAGCTGAATTTAGGGATGTACTATGGGTCAAATTAACGATAAATATCAGTCAGTCGGTCAGTCAGCAGGCAAGATCACAAAGTTAAAACATAAATACAAAATCACAATTGGTCTTCGAAATAGGGGCACGATCATGAAAGCCACTTATCCTGTTTAGCTTGAAATTCTCATGCATTTTTTCTTTCCATCTGCTCGCCAGGCTGGTTCATCCTACTTATCTACCACGCACATTGCACCGTGCTCAAATCAGCGGAAGGATGCTCGACATGATGATCCAGGGAGACATGGATTGAACAATGAACACTTGAGCTAGGTAGCCGGCCAGCCTGCCAGGCGGGAGCCCTGTCACCCGATGAGACGGACGGTCCAATCATACCTCGCCTTTGTGCGACACCAGCGACAGCCACTGCCTGTTCAACCAGATCTGCCGCATCCTGTTCCTAACCATAGCTGGGCCGCGCCGATCAAAAGGGAAACTCGGATCCCGCGGCTACCTCGTAGCCATCCAAGCACGCTGCCTTTCGCTATACTCTGCTAGTGCTAGGCAGCAGTGGTTTGGTACAAACGCCATTCATGCAAATGAACGCGATGCAGGCATCGGAGACGATCGTGGCACACTAAGCTATGGCTAGCTAGCTCCCCGTCAGATCAGATCGGACACTCCGCTCCGAGTCATCAGCCGCTGAAACCACGGCGAGTTTCGCCGACGGGTGATCGATCGAGTCCAGTGGCCGCGCCGCGCGGCATGGCGAGCTGGCACGCACGCGCGCGTAGTACTAGTACGTCGCGGGAGCGCCGGGAGCGGCCGGCTGGGGCGAGCGGTCGAGGGGGTCCCCGGCCGGCAGGGCTCGCTGCCGCCGAGCACGTGGTGAGGCCGGCCGGCCGGGGCGCTCGCTCGCCCGTGCACTGGTTTGTTGTTCGTTCGTCGGGAGAACACACAGTTTCGTCGATCGGCTCCGTTAGATTCGAATTCGATATTTGATATTTCCAGGGATGGCCCCGGCTGGCAAGGGACGCAGTAGTGCTGTGTCCGCTACCTGGGCTCTGTAGCATTGTCCGTCACTTGGATCGCCGTACGGCCTATGGTCGCGGTCGAATTTGCTGGGCAGGATGCGACCTGCCGGCTGCCGTGCTCCGCGTACACTTCATCAGGAGTGGAGTGGCACATAACAGCTCCAGGTATCGTGGTGCTCCAAAAAAAAAAGAATGCATCGGAGAGTAGGCCTCATACAGGAATTCATAGAAGAAGTTGCAAGATGGGTTACTTCTCAGTCACGCGCTTATTACTTGCGCGCGTAGGGACATGTGAGGGTAGTAAAATGGACATTTTTCAAAATGTAACCAACCTACCCACTATAGGGGGTGTTTGGGAGCACTCCACTCCACAAAAAATTGCTCCACTCCACCAACTCCAAAAAACTCGCAGCCAAACGCGTCTAGCTCCAGCAACTCCGGCTCCAAGAAAAAGGTGGAGCAGGGGGTAAATCCACGTTTTTTTGGAGTACCTCAAGAGGTGCTCCAAAAACCCCATCTACAGACCTCCTCGTGGAGTTGGTGGGTATTTACCCACCATTGCCACTCGTTACACATGGTACCCGGTTCGGGAAACAAAAAAGGCTCCCGTCGCACTCGTTCCACCGTGCCGTTGCCGCGCCGCCCGCCCGGCCGCTGCCTCACACTCGGCGCGCGATCTGGCCGTCAGCCACCGTGCGCCCGGCGCGCCGCCCGGCCGGCCACCGCCGCTAGCCCCAGCCACGCCCGCCATGCCGCGCCGCGCGCCTGCCCCGGCCACGCCCGCCCTGCCGCGCCGCCCGCTCGGCCGCCGTTGCGCGCCCGTCCCCGGCCGCGGCGGCCGCCCGCCGCGCGCTCGTCAAGATCATGTCCAAGGTGTGGATGACTTGCTTGCTCGTGTAGATGAGTACGTGCTGCTGCTCTTGCGATGTGCAAACAGGAAGAAAGATGAATTGCTTGCTCGTGTAGATGAGATGGTGTTTGAGTTGTGATTGGTTCTCGTCGTCATTTCTGATTGATGATCAAGATTGTTCTACATTTCGCATGATAATTTCTTGTAATATATGTAGCATTGTTTAAAACTGAGAAGAGGAGAGGAGAGGAGAGAGAGGAAGAAGAGAGGAGAAAATAGAAGAGTATGACATGTGGGTCCGTTCACAAAGGGTAAAATAGACCATTCACAATAAGTGCTCATGTTTTTGGAGCTGGAGCACTGCCATCAGCCAAACACGTGCAGCAGCTCCATGTTTTTTTGGAGTTGGTGGAGTGGAGCTAGGAAAATGTGGAGCTGGTGGAGTGGAGCTGGTTTTTCTGGAGTGGAGTGCTCCCAAACAGGCCCATAATCACTGCTCACATCTGTTGGAAGTTCAAAGAGGTTATTAATTAAAAAGAAAAAACACAGTGCCGACAGATGCACTGAAAATCTCCTCAGCAATTAGCACCCTCCTCAACTATTTGCACTGTTACAGTGTTACTCATGACTCAGAAATTGGCAGCCAACCAAGCATCTGGCTTAAACATCACCAGAAAATAAGATCCTAAAGCAAACACATTCTGTGATTCGGTCTCAAAATAACAGCACCACCTAATAAACCTGTAAAACCAATTCCAAAAATGTACAAACCCCAGAAAGTCGCACAACTGGAGATAATTGTTCTAACCATCCATTTGCTCAACAAAAGAACTGGAGTCACAAATCAGTTCCAGCTTACAGAACAGATGGAAGTAAACGACGACAAGTAATGCACATAGACCCGCTGAAAGCTGGGCAATTCAGCTAACTCAATTGTATTGAATGGGCTCAGGCCCTGCTCCATGGGCCTTGGCACAAGCCTCCATAGCAGGCCGCGCTGCTCCTGACTCATCCAGGGATCCAGCAGCTCCATCCAGCCCCATCAACTCTTCGGCGATGGGCTCAGACCATGCTCCTTGGTGGTACTGAGCTGCAGCCACCATAGCTGCTCCTTGCTCTTCCAGAGCTACAGTCATCCCCATGAGCTCCTGGGCCGCCTCAACCTCTTCCCTGTGGCAGAACAGAACAATCATAAGTTAAAACTCTTCTACAGTACTGTCAGATCAGACTATCCAAGAACAAACAGCTATTTCATTAAGAGCAGGACTTCTGCATTTGTCGATCACCAGTGAATATTTATGCTATGGGCAGAATTTATTAGACTCATGTTTTGCAATTATGATGCAACAAGTTCAGTTAATAATGTGCATTTAACATGTTCCATTTGCCTTCTCGACTTATTGGTACAATGGCATTTCAATTAGCAAATCCTCTATTAACCGTTGACTTGGTATAATGAGTACTGCAGTCTAAGTTGGCCACCGGTTCATACGAGCTTATGTTTTTCTTAGCATACAAACCCAAGACCAACACCAGCAAGTCGAGTAAAATTGCGTTAACCATTTTGTGGGATGCAAGAACAAAAGCCAGAGTT
Source organism: Setaria italica (assembly GCF_000263155.2). NCBI lineage: Eukaryota > Viridiplantae > Streptophyta > Magnoliopsida > Poales > Poaceae > Setaria > Setaria italica. Next base: position 13,110,595 of record NC_028454.1, on the reverse strand, counting down.
CAAGACATGGTGCCATTGCAATCTAATGGCCTAATGAGGTAAAACAGAGGTATTGCCATTTTCTACAAAATACCAACATATTTGGAGATGACAAGGACTGACATCATATGGGTTGATGGGAATTTTAGACTATCAAAAATCAGCATACCAGTGTAAATGAGGGAAACGTGAAAGATTATAGTACAAGGACAAAAGCATCACCAACTATGGGACAAAAGCAACATAGTGTACAGTATTGGCACGTAAGCACTGCAAGTGTTTAGTTCTGAATTGTGGAAAACAAGGGAAGGAAGTTCAAATACTTACATATGTGACACATTAGCCTTAAGCGACTCCAAGAACTTCTGCCCTCTTCCGAGCTTTCTAGCTATTTTTTTTTTCATTTGCAGGGCTTGTGTCCGGGTCTCTAATTACTTCAACCACTTTTTTGTCCACTGATGCTATCTGACCCTCCAAGGATGGTATACCAATCTGGTAATACTGCTTGAGAGAGATATCTTCCTCGTAAGATAAAAAAAATCAACAGATTATATAACGCAGCATGCAACAAATAAGGAAAACCATGCAACAAAAATCCTTACCACATTCTGCTGTGGAGCAGGCTGTGGAAGTCCTTCCTCCGGAGGATCATGATACTCCTGTGACATATGTACACCGATCAACAGAATACCGGAACATCAAAATGTTTGCTAAAATGCCGATCAAAGTACTGGAACATTAAATATGTTAAAATTGTTGTGTGCATTATGACATATGTACCTTCACTGCTTCTGCAGCTCTGCGCTCCCTTTGTGGTGTGGGAAACCCAATCTGGAAAATACAAGTGGTGCCTTTCCGCTGTAATCACAGAAAAGCAACAGTTAATATTCCCCCAAATTTGTGTGTTTAACAAATCAAACAAAAAACGATTGTGTGTAGCCAAATCCCTCAAATAGCCACTACATACCACATCTTACACAGCAAACTTCTCTAATAAGATAGCTTTTCCAACCTAACAAAAAATAAGCAATTACAAGTATATACTCCAGAACCCGGGAAACCTGTTTCAAACAGAGCGCATCAAGAAGAAAATAATGCCTATATAACAACATCTGAGGTGGATGAGATCCTGATATGATTGTGGTGTCTAGTACAACGTGAATCAAGTGGAAGCAAAACGCATACCAGAAGTGACGCGCACCGGCTCAGTGAATGAGCCGTGCAGCTTAACCCTCTTGCATTTTGTGAGTTTGATTACAGTGCGGAGATTGTCGGCCCTGTTTGTTAGCTATGGCACGCCGGAGCATCACAAATGAGGCTCGTGCTTGCGTTTTCTTTCATCCTGTCAGTTGTCGATATCGCTCGCGGTGCTGCTTGGGACGATCTCTTCACTTTGTTACGATGATCCACGATGGGCTAGCTAGTACTTACATCTCGTTTGGTGTGGCTCCATCAAGAGGGGCTTCATTTCCTCGCTACAGCAACTGGCACTATGCAGCATTGTTGAATAATGTATCACGGAGCTGGAACGGGTACCGAGGTCTCAACATGAACCGGAAAGGAGGTGAAGCCGGTGGAGCTAGAAAAACTAGCTCCTCTGGCTCCGGCCCTCACCACATTACTTCTACAGGAGGAGGAGCTGTTTAGGGTGAAGTCGCACCATATTGGTCTTACTTTCAAAACGACGGCTGGCCGAGGGATCCTCCACCACCAAATCCTACTAGCATGTGAGGCCTGGTTTGGTTGGTTTGCTTATTTTTAAGTACCCGTCACATCGAATGTTTAGATACTAATTAGGAGTATTAAACGTAGACTATTTACAAAATTCATTACATCAACTTTGAAATTGATTTGAGAAGAAATTTTCATCTAAGCTGTGTGTGGTTTTGGATGACAAGTAGACTTGGATAATCAATGAACAAATTGAGTAAGTTGTGGCTAGAGGATTCAAAGGATTCAAAAATGACGATGAAGTTGTCTA
>NC_028454.1:13071902-13108535 GCF_000263155.2 Setaria italica | reverse complement strand
TGCTGCCAATATGTTGTTTTGCTTTGTTTTACCTAGTTGGATTCTAGCCGACTAGTATCCCGTGAGGCGCCAGCGGTCGAACTGGTAGGGAACGGCGAGACGAATCTATTAAGCCTAATTAGTCCATGATTTGACAATGTGTTGCTACAGTAAACATTTGCTAATGATGGATTAATTAGGCTTAATAGGTTCGTCTCGCTGTTTAGCCTCCACTTATGTAATGGGTTTTGTAAATAGCCTACGTTTAATACTCCTAATTAGTATCTAAACATTGATGTGACACTTGCTTAAAAATAAGCAAAGGGAACCAAACGCCCCCTGAATCACATTCAGGAAGCCGTAAACTAAAGGCTTGGTTGGTGACTCCAATGATGATCCAATTCACATGCATGGCCCAAGAATGGGAACTAAAATGTGGCAAAAACACATAATCTAGGATGATTTGCAAAATCATAAAATCCAGGTTGAAATCTAGTTAGTCTTGATCAAAGTTTGACCAATTTTATTGTGACCATGCAACCAAAGAGTTAATTCGATAAACACGTATATACTACTTAGTGTACACGCAATCCTTTAATAAATATTTAGGTTATGCATGAGAAAGAGTGGAAAATAGAAGAAAGAGTCTATAATTGCTGCCACAGCTCGCCATAAGTAACTGCACTTGAGATTCTGCATGCCGCACTTTCTAGCGTGACAAAAAATTATAACGCCTCTTTAATTGACTTTTGCGTCAACTGACGCCAAAAGTACGGTGAACATTTTTTAAACCGCAACTCATAACCGCCGCGTTCAGCAAACCAATCCGGAAAAAAAAACCCGGAGTGGGGGAGGTTTCGGCAACAGCCAAACAAACCCTACATTAAAGTTTTTTTTTGTTAATGTGATCTTCCCACTTAATTTAACCATAAGCATTACTACACTAGATACGTCTAGTATAGTTTGATGGGTGTTTCTTAAAGGAAGAAACAATGGGCTTGTTTGCTTGAGCTGGCTGTTGCTGCAGCTTATGAGCTAGCCATTCAGCTGCTACAGTTGCTACAGCCAGCTATTCAGCTGCTACAGTAGCTGATCAGCGATGCCGGGGAGCCACTGGCACCAGTGGATCTAGGCGCGAGTTCTTGCCCTTGCGCCGGCAGCAACGTGGGCGGGCGGGCGACGACAGCGGAGCGGAGGGCGGCGTCCATGAGCTGGCTGGCGGCGGGGGAGGGGCCGGCCAAAGGTGGGATGGGCGGCGACGGATCGGGTGAACGATGACGGCGGAGCTGGGTGGGGCGGAGGGCGGCGGCGGCGGAGCTGGGTGGGGCGGAGGGTGGCGGCGGCGGGCTGGCTGGCGGCGGGGGAGGGGCCGGGCGAAGGCACGGTGGGCGGCGGCGGATCCGTGGACGGGCGATGCCGGTGGGGCGGAGGGTGGCAGATCCGTGGCGGGCGATGTCGGCGGGGGAAGGCCGGGCGAAGGCGGGATGGGCGGCGGCGGATCCGTGGGTGGGCGACGACGGTGGCGGAGCTGGCGGCGGCGGCGGGCGAGGGGCCGGGCGGAGGCGGGGTGGGCGGCGGTGCCAGGCGGAGTTTGTCGGGGATACATCCTACTCGGGAAGAGTATGACCGGAATAAGAGCATGACACAACTTTCATACTGATCACTGGATAAATTTCAGCAGTTTCAAAATCCTACAAATATGCTACATAATGTACGCATTTTTTCTTTCAGGTCAAGCTTTGGCGACGATGCTCATCACGAGCCCACTAAGCATGCCTCCAACGGCACAGGCTAGTTCCCGAACTCGGGGGCTAAGCACCAATCAGTACTCCTAATATCTCCAATGGCTCAGCTAGCTCCCAGGCTCGGGGGCTGGACGCCGCAAAACTACTCGACGTGGCTCCAACGACTTACCTGGCGCATATGCACGGGGGTTGGACGCCGCAAGACTACTCGAATGATGACCTGAGTGAAAATTCAAGACCCTCGGGTTGATTATTTAATCAATCCAAGGCTCGGGGGCTGATAAGATACACCCAAGACTTTTTTCAAAGTTGAAAGAAGAAGATTCAAGATTTCGACCCTCAGCCTAATTCTACGATTCAACCTAAGGCTCGGGGGCTACTCCATATGGAGTGTGACTTTCGCCGCCCTCCATACACGAAGACTACAATATCGTGTTGATCAAGACTTTGAGCACACCATAGCCTCATGGCAGCTTTGAGAAGCATTGAAAGATTCAGCCTGACAAAGTACTCGAAGAGCACCAAGACTACTCGGCGAATATCTCAAGACTACTCGAAGACTGCTGCATTCGACTATGAAGCGCTCGGGGGCTTGTCGGGGATACATCCCCAGTACCCGCAAGAAAGGAAGAAGTCAGACTACTACTAGGATTCCCCTGTAATCCGACTAGGACTAGTCCCAAGTACTCCTACTAGGACTCCTCCTTGTAATCCGACTAGTACTCTGCCCCCTGGAGTATATAAAGGAGTGCAGGGGTACCTAGCTCGGCAGGTCAGACCTCAAGGTCATACCTCAACACCCAAGCCCAGGACAACTCCAATTCATAGATCCTTGAGGACCAGAACATACATCAATACAAACCAACACACAGGACGTAGGGTATTACGCGATCTAGCGGCCCGAACCTATCTAAATCGTGTTCCTTGCGTCACCATTGATTCCTTGATTCTCAACGACCCTTACCACATAAAAGACCACCTAGGGTACCCCTAGGCGGGTTGCCGGTCTAAAACACCGACAGAGTCCGGGGCGTCGGTGGGAGGCGATGGGAGACGGGAGACGCAGTGCGAGTGCGGCCTGAGAAAAATAAGCACAGCTGTTCGGCTGGCTGCTGGGCTGTTGCTGTTTGGGCCGCAGCCGAACGGCTGGGCTGTACAGCAACAGCTGCAGCTTGCCAGAAAATCACAAGTGAACAGGCCCAATAGAGATGCCATGAAAACAAACTATCTTGTATCATCATCTTGTTTTGGAAGTTGGAACAACATTGCAGGAGAGAAGCTATTGTAGAAAACAGAGGAACAGCTGTCTCTCAGCCTGAGCGCCTGCTCTTCCAACACAAGCTGTTCGACGAGAAGATGAAGGTGGTGTGGTCCCATGGAGCCATGCTCCCTGAAAGCCTGCAAGCCAGCTGCGATCAAAGTGCAAACCCCCCATCAACCCACTGTTGTGCACGGGCCCGTATCCAGTCCAAGAGTCCAAAACCCCGATAGGGGTCCACACCAAGGGTGCCGCCGCGGCTGCGACCGGGCACAGGCACCCTGCTTCTCGCAGTCACTTTCCCCAACCTCCCCACCCCACCACGCTATCCCCTGCCATCAATGGGAGCCAGCCCACCGATCCCGGTCGCGTCCACTCCACTCCACCACCTACCCCCTCTCACTGACAGGTGGCGCGCACAAGCCTTTGGGCCCGGTTCCCAGTGGGGTACTCCAAGCGCTTGCGTGTGGGTCTCATCCCGAGAGGATAATACGGGGGCGCCCCGGAAACGACAAGCCATCTCTGTGGGCCACGCCGCGGAACCGCGCCTCCCTGAGGCCGACATGTGGTCCCACCGGGCGCGGGCCCCACGCCCGCGTGAAGATGGCATGAAGAAATGCGCCTAGCCCAAAAGTACACGGCCGCGTCAGAGAACAAGAAAAGACCTGACGGGCCGCACCGCCACGCTGGAGGCTGTTCCACCCCGAGTCACTGCGTGGTGACCCCACGCGTCATCGGGGTCCACGTGGCGGCTTCGCAACGGAGGGGCCACGTATCTCTGATGGCTGTAGGTCCGCGGGTGCCAATTATTAAAGACCTCGCTTCTCTTTGGACTTCATCAGAAAAAAAATTTGGAGACTCGTTTTGGCCCCGAGAGAAAAACAAAAAGGAGGGGCAGGACGCGAAAGCTCTTCTCTTCAGTTTTTAGGCGACGGCTGCGAAGGGGGGCGCGGCGGAGGAGAGAGAGAGAGAGAGAAGGGGGAGGAGCGAGTCTCTGGAGGGAGACGACGCGGGGAGCTCGAAACCCTAATCCCGAGGCGGCCGGCGACTCCGATCGCCTCCGCTCCTCCGACGTGAGTTCCCCACCCACCCGCTCCAATCTCCGATCGCAAACCCCCGTTCCGCCTCGCGCTAGGGCTTTCCGATTCTGGCAATGTGGGGTTATGGGGGGCATTCGGCCGCGATTTCTCGGTGCTTTGGTGCGTGTTAGCCGCAGGCTGCTGTTCTCCAGCATTGCCCGGTGATGGATTTCTCTAGGGCTTTGTTGTGGCGGGGGTTTTGGTGAAAATTTTTGTGGGTTTTTTCCCCGATTGGTTTGGGTGCGCTTTAATGTTGAAATCGGCGGTTGGCCGCGATCATTCCTGGGGCTTGGTTGCGGTGGAATGTGGGATGTTTTGGCGGCGATTTTCGGTAACTTGTTGATTATTGGGGCTAGTACGAGGGTCGGTTTTGGGTTGCACAATACTGCGTATTGAGGCGCGTTTGGAGTTAATTCTTTTTTTTTTGGCTTTACCAGCAATTTGATGCATCGCAGAAAAAAAGTATTCCTCGATTCTATGGGGTTTTGGTATTTGGGGTGGGGTTTTAGTGGGAATGGTCACGAGGTCACTGTGCTATTCCTTTTTACTCTAGGCTTTGACTCTGAGTATTGAAGACTAATTAATTTATCAAGTACGGGATTAGTTGGTTTTTGTCATTAAACTTGCATTATGATCTATCTGGATAAGAGAGCATTAGATTTTAACCTGGTTTTGGGTTTACTTTTGCTGCATGCACCTCTCAAAGTCGAGGATTTGCATGTGGACCCCTGAATTATTAGGAAGAGATCAGCATGCTGCAGTTTTTGTCAGTGCAGTTTGCAATGCTCTGGAACTTAATGAGCTGTAGAGGAGATACGGAGAGAGGGAAAGTACTGCACACATGAATCATGATGATGTAGCCTGGTGCATCTTTCCTTCAGGCTTCTCGAGTTCATGAACTGAAAGGAAGGTTGCGCTGCCATTAATAGGTAGATGATGCGTAGTGGGAGTCCTGTTTTGGTACATAGTAGAAATTGTTGCTTTAATTTGTTGATGAAAGGATGTGTAGCGATAGATTTTTCTTAGCATGATAATGATCACGTCAAGTCTAGGCAAAGTGATGGTTGATTCTAACAGTGCAACAACTTGCTAACTTTCAGCATTCCAGACTATATCTTTTGCTTCGAACAAAATGTTTCATGCGTTGTACAAGCAAGCAATAGGTGAATAAGTGCAATCATTTGCCCAACTGAGGATAACAAGCTGTTCAAATCTAGTATGGCTCACATGCTTTCGTTTATGGAACGTGCCAATTTGTGTATACAAAACTTACTCATCGGATATTTTGATACTGTTATAAATGGAAAAAGAGCACGTCTTGGTGGAACTGAAAGTTTATGCCATATTGAAGTCATGCCTGGCTTTAATTATTTAGTCTCCATAAAAGCTGTGCTATCATATTCTTTGTTTAAATTTGCATACTTGTAGCAAAACTTTACTAGGGGATCCTCGCATGTTTATTCACCAAATTACACTTATGATTCTTGTTATTTGACATTTTTGTCTTTTCGAACCTGACCTTCCAAGCTTATTTGGATATAAGCTTGTGCTGTGCTTAACAATTCGTTTTCCTGTACCTGAAAGAAAGCTGGAGATGCTTTAATACTGAAGTGGTTGATGCATTGTGTGTGTCGACTGGCCTACATCTTTTTGCAACATTTCTGTGATGCCATTATTTAGATTAATAATGTTCTGAAACTGTACATTCTTATATCGTATTATTTTCTGGTAAGATAACCCTAACCCTTCTTCTATTTTCAGTTTTCTTGCTTCTTTAAGGGTGGAGTCACCATGAGCACCCAAACTAATGACAAATGTCCACTTTGCATGGACCCTTTGGATTTGACAGATAAACAACTAAAGCCTTGTAAATGTGGATATGAGGTAAATTTCCATTGCTTGAGTATCATTTTAGCGTGCAAGCAATTTGTTTTCAATTTTTTTCTACTTGTCTTCATTCTTTATCTGCATGTATTCAATACCTTCTGATTGCTAAGACTCTTCTCAGCAATCATAAAACTATATCATGCTAAAATGGTAACAAATACCTGCAGTTGTATGTTCTCTTTATGATCAGTGGACTTTATTTTATTTTTGAAAATATGGAAAAACCAGGGGCTGTCAATGTTGCTCATGTTTAGTAAATAGATGCAATATGTTTCAGGATTCAATAATAATAGTCTAAACATCAGCTGCACTGCTGTAGCAGTGCAGAGTATCTGTGGCAACCTTTTTTAGATAACACAATGCATTGACTGAAATGAAATGCTTGCTGCATTTCTACCTTCATGATTCAATACTGTATTTTAAATCATGGTTTAGTAAAATACGCACAGCTCAAACGATGTCTTTCCTTGTGGGTTTAATGTATATGTTAGGTTGGCATATTTATAATACATCATTTTCTTTGTAGATATGTCTGTACTGTTGGCATCGAATAATGGGAATGGACCAGAAGGATGAATCTGGTGGGAGGTGCCCTGGATGCCGTTCTGTATATGACAAGGATAGGATCCTGGAGACAAGCGCCAGGAACCAAATGCATGTACTTTATCTCTAAATTTCAGTGTTTTGTCACTAAAAATCCATTCTTCACCTTATGGTCATTTTCAAATCTTGAAATTGTAATTTATGAAATTTCTTATTTTAAAATGAAATAATATTTAATTTACTTGAATTTTCTCTTCATTTTCCCCAATGCCAGATTAAAGGAACTTTGTGCTGATAAGGCAAACTATCAAAAAGAACGAACCAAGTCTCATAAGCAAACATCTGCAAAGGGTCAGTTGGGACAGTCAGAACCAAAAGATCCAAATAATGTCCGTGTGATACAAGGGGAACTTTTTTTTTTTTTTGTGTTCCCCAACTATTTTCCCCCCCAAGAAGAGAAATTTTTTTTTCAAAAAATGGAAAAGAAGGGTGTGGTTTACCCCCCCCCCCCCCCCCCCCCCCCCCCCCCCCCGTGTAAGATCTTACAATGCACGTGAGATAAATGCTAACTGTATGCTATTCACGCAGTTGTTGAGACAGAAGAATTTCCTTGGACAGTATGGGAAGATAGAAAACATTATCATTGATAATATTGGAGCTAACCAACAAATTCCTGATTCTGGCCGCGTGTAAGTCATTTGGATATAGAAAGTTCAGATCAGTAATGTGATCGTAAACATATAGACAGCATTCTTCCTATCTTTGCAGCTAAGAGCTACAAACCAAAGTTGCACGCTTTGGAAAATATGCCTTGATCATTCCAAATTTGCTTACACACCCTTCCACTTTCTAGTGACATGGACAATCCACCTTTGTTTGTGACATTAGAATATTATATATGATTTTGCAGCAGGGATTGCCGTTCCAATTTTACTTAATTATATTGTTGGCTCCTACTGGATGCATTTTCTATTGAACAGCGGTTACTCTTATCAAGCTTAATTATTTGTGTTATGTTTGAGGCCAGATGCTTATTTGTTGTGTAATTCTTTGCTTGCATCCCTTTAGATATGTTACATTTGCAAGAGAAGAGGAGGCTGTCAGATGCATACAGGCAGTTAATGGCTACATCTTGGATGGTAGACCTTTAAAGTAAGTTGGGCTCTAAATATACTACAATTTGACTTGAACTTAACACCATCCATCTTATTATTTGTCTTATTGTAACTGTATGGCTTACTATTTATATGCTGATCATGTAGGGCAACTTTTGGTGTCACAAGATATTGCCATATCTGGCTAAGCAATAGGGTATGTATTATATATTCAGTTCCCTGCAATCATCTGTTTCTTCTTTTCTGATAATTGGCTGTGCCTTGCCTCAGGTTTGCTATAAAGCAAACTGTTCGTATGTGCATCATAAAGCCTCAGCAGAAGATATTTGTACCAAAGATGATGTTTCTGTGGTGTGTGCAAGGTACATATTTTTATACTACAATTTTATCATGTACTAGTCGATGTGAATCCGCATTGATGGAGAATAAGTAAGAAACAATAGTGAACCTCTGGCCACCAGTGATCTCTCACCGATATGTGAGCAATCAACAGAGGAACTGAGAGATAGATAGAGCAGAGGAAGAATTGTTCTTCCTGATCTGCAAGTCTTTATTTTGGTTTTAATGTAATTTTATGTCTGGTTCAATGATACAAACGCTTGTCTTTCTGTCACCAAATGCTACTCTGCCATGCAGGGCCCACTTGTTCCATCTGCTCACTACTCTTACATCACACGGTCATGCCCGTAGTCACAAAGTTCTCGGGACGTGGGTCGGGGTTGGGGTCGAGGGTCTAGGGTGTCTAAAAATGTGGGTCGAAGGGGGGAGTAGTTTGGAACGAATGACCCGATTAATCTGGGTCGATGGCCAAGGTCGATGACACGGGTCATTGAGCTCCTTTATGTCATAAATTAGAGATGCACATGAGCTAGCATGGCAATACAAAGTAATAAAAGCAAAATTAAAAGGAAAAGAAAGAAAGAAAAGGTCAAATGGGCTTCTGAATGCTGGCCTGGACAAAGGCAATTAAAGCAAAGAGAAAATATTACTTGGGCTGCCGAATGCTGGCCCAAACAGCCCAATATTCATCTAACATAACCCTAAGTCCTGAACTCTGTAGTTGATGCACGCAGCTGCAGCCACCATCATCTCCTTCCTCCCCTGTTCTCTCTCTGCTCTGTGCCGCCAGCAAAATAATGGTGGCTGACTGCGGCACCTTGCACCATTTGGCAGCAAAAACAGGTTAGCCAAACTTTCTCGTCCCATCATAAATTGCAACGCGAAACTGTTGGAACAGGGATGTCGACCCCGGTCGTCCCCGATCCTCAATTCGCGAACCTGGTGATTATGGTCATGCCTTTGCTGATTATGGCACCTTCAAGCTTGTTTCGGATGCTGTGCATGTTACAACCAAGTAACTATTAGTTACTGCCTTACTAGAAGAGCATGTTTTGTTTTGTTGTGTTTTTTTTCTTTTGCTTTCTTTCTTTTTTTTGGGGGTGGGGGGTGGGGCGGGGGGGCGCTTACCATAGTAATTAGTATCAGGACAAAGTACAAATCTGGGCCCTTGGATTCAACAATGGGGACTGAGATGGTTGCGATGCATTATAAATGGAAAGTGCTGATTAGTTGCAAGTACTCATATAAATAAATCGGAACAAGCAACATTTATTTGCTGGGCACCAGAAGATTCTAATGTCTTAAGATGCACTTTTGTCGTTTCTTAATATGGATAATAGGGCACCTGGTGCAATGACACCTTTATATTTCATAAGGGTGTGTAAAAGCAGCAGGCATTAAAAGTAAGGTGAATGTAAACCATTAAGTCCCACGTGTGATTCTGGCCCTAGCTCAAACTAAAGCAAAACAAATAGAAGAGAAAGGGTTCTTTAGCTGTTTGATGTTGACTCCGGTTCTTGCAGTCCTGGATTATCTGCATGCTGGTTAGGTTCCAGACTTACAGGCTTGGACAGCACTTATTGCATAAATGTCCATCATGTTTTACAATGTTAAACTTTGATAAACCTCTATTAGTTCCATGATATCTTATTTGTATTATAAATATTTTGCTGGGGCCAACTGAGAATAAGGATGAGTTAGATAACTAGCTGAACATGTAGAACTACAAAAGATTATCTGTGCCACAGCTGTGGATAAATCGGACCAAGGAGATTTGTGTTGCCTTGGCACCTCCTGATGCTGCAGTTAGCATGTTCATTCACGGAAGTTTACTTCAATTCTTCCATGTAGCATAATTAGCTGAACCTTGTAGTGCAAATTCATATCTATATTCAATGCTGCCATGCTCCATTTGGCTTGTTAGATGTGAGGTTGCGTAGATAGGATTGCCAGGCACCTTAGGGGCACATGATATATATATTTATAGGAACCATCCCCATATTTTTTTAATGTCCTTTGTTTCTTCTTATGATTAGGCTGCAGCGTTTGATGGGAATGGATGCCAAGGGTCCCCAACATCGCTCAGGACGTACTTTACCCCCTCCAGGTGACAGCAGTTCAAGAACTTCAACTTGTAGTGGAATCTCCAAAGATGTAAGAATCTCATTTGGTTTGATATAATCAAGTAAAACTTATCTTCTTATGTTTTGATATGACTTTTATGATTTTGTTGCAAAGGTAAAGGAATGTGTTTTTTATAGTTTGCATGTATTACTTGCCCATCATGGTACTAACTCTGAGTCCTTTTATGCAAAGATTTGCATCAATGCTGAAAGATTACTACCTAATGGTGCTAACAGGAATACTTGTTTACCACCAGCCACCACTTCACGGTAAATAATTTTGTTGCTAGGGCCAGACCGCCAGATCCTGATGTATATTAACCTTCAGTCCTTCACTGATGTGGAACCACCCTTCTTTTTTGTGTTGCAGGGACTCAAGCATTTCTTCTGGGAGTCCATCATCTACTGCAAGTGCGGTTATTCATCAAAGCAATTACCATGAGAGCATACACAATAATCAGCAAAATTTGTCTGACCCCAAATCTCAAAAATATATACCACCTGGAGGGCGTAGCCGTTCAAGTACGACATCAGTACAGCATATGCAGCATCCATGTAGGCCTATTGAGGGCACTTCATTGGAGAGCTCATCGAATATGAGTTTAGTTTCACAAGGATCAAAAGGCCACCTTAATGAGCAGTTGGACTCCAATAATGATAAATCTGAAGCATCTTCACAGTTAGGAAATGACACTTCAAATTCCAAGCAAACGACCTCAGCAGAAAATGGAACATCTGACACTTCGCAGCAAAAGCCACAGTATTCCAATGTAGTTTCACAAGGACAAGTTGTACCAAGTCGGCGTTTTACTGTACTTGGCAGGCCTAAAGCAACAGGACAAATCAGTAATGGCACTTCAAGTTCCACAAAACTTGCTTTGGTAAAAACTGAGCACAGCGATCGCGTTACACTTCCTAGAAGTCATTTAGTTTCCCAGAGCCTAGAGCAACTCTCACAGCAGGCTTCAGCTACTGTCAAATCTCATGCTGGAGCAGAGAAAAAGAATGGATGTCCAGATATCATTGAAAAGCTAGTCCCAGGAAATCATAAGCAGCTTTCAGAGAGCACGGCATCACACAGATCAACTGCAGTGCAGAGTATGAGTAGCAGACCTGTGCCCAGCAATCTTTCTACATCTAATGCCAAGTCTGAAGCTACAGCTGGGCCCAATAATCTTTCAGATTTGAAGCGCAAGTTGGCATCACGAAATCAATTGCAGCTGGTAAATCAACAAGATGCACCTACTTCTAATACTGGTATAACAAGAGCAAGTCTCTGCCACAGCACTCTTAATAAGCAGCTACCTTCGACTGATGGCAAACAACAAGATTCAGCACAAGGAGGGCATGAAAGCTTCTACAACAGGCAAATGGTTCGGTCAGGTGATATAGTTCCATCTCATTGTTCAGATAGCACTACGTTATCAAGACCAGTCAGTGCAGTATCATCCACTGATGTAGCAGCACCAGATAGAAAAGAAAGAAAGAGGCAGGCTTGTCCTCCTGGATTTGAGAAGCCTCATCACATTTCTGATTCGGACAAATTTGTATATGTGAGCTCCCCTGCTTGCTCTGGACTATGCCCCGCATCTGGTGCCCTGGTACAAGATTCTTGTGGTATTACAGATCAACAAGATCTCCCTAGCTGGGCTACAGATTGCCTGAAAGATGATGCTGATGTCACAAATAATCTAAACGTGACAACCTCTTCACGTTCAACTGATACCAACCAGAGACATGCACAGTTTCAAGGTACCTTCTTCCCTGGTTGGTCGAATCAACCTCGCTTGTCACCTTATCCTCCACATCATAAGCCTGAGTATTGGGATGGAACCACCGGTAGCTACATGTTCACTGGGGGATATGATACATTTTGCCAGAGGACAACATCAGGCATGAGAGGTGGTATGGCGGGCACATTGCTCCAACAGCCGACAATGCCAAGCCCTCATGGTAGCTGGACTGATGGAAACACAGATTCTGGAATGAACTGTCCACAGGTCGACATAGCGTACCCCATGTACACCCTGTTCTAGCACCAGGGCAAAGGTGCCCACTTTCCAGGCCCTAACAACAGTCATGTACAAGTGATAAGCATACCTTCTAACCTAGGTGGCAAGATGGTGGATGGTGACGACAATGGCGCTTCGTGTTTGCGCTAAAGCTTGTAAAGATCAAACGTGGAGCTCCATGTATATTGTGCTGGATGATCGTTCCGTGAACATTTGGTAAATAACCTTTGCCCAGTTGTAGTACTGCCAGTGGTGCATTGTGCTCGCGCATTGTGTTGGCTTGATTTTGTGTGTCATGGTGATGTTTCTCTCCGTTTTATCTTTTGTTTTTGTTTCTGGTGCGAGAGCACATTATCTTGTTGTTGTAGCAGGTAGCGGTAGCTGCTAAGGTGCTCGAGTTCATCGCCTTTCTACCCTTCTCTGTTTTTCCCCGCAAGTTTCAGCTCAGCATTCTCACTATTGGGACGGAATCTATTCGCCCATGAGGAAAGAATGTGAGCCGTTGCTTTGACGGCCAAGACGCCCGCCGCCGCCCCCCCCCCCACCCCCCTCTTTTTTAATCCTTTAATCTATTGCATGCCGTTGCAAACTCCTTGGCTAGAAAGTAAAGTGACGCTCGCCTTTAATCTATTGCATGCCGTTTAGATTCTTTTGGTAGGTCAACCAGGCCAGGGGCATTCCCAATCGTGGCCTTTTAGCAGTCAGTTGCTTGCAAAAGAGAGCAGGCAAACAGCCGGCAACAACATGGCTGTTCTTCCATTCAAGTGAAGTGGTGAGAAGCACCCGGAAAAGGAGGCACGGCGGAATAATCGGCTCCACTAGTAGGCAGTAGCTATTCCCCGTGAACAAAGGCACCAACAATATCTGTGCGGCGCTCGATCCAAATAGGTCGATGCTGTTGGGATACGAGGTAGGCTACACTAGTGCAAATCAAAATTTATACCGCGTAAAATCAGGAAGAACTGCTGTATAAGGATCACGGGATTACCACTCGACGCACTACTGGTGCGGAAGATGTAGATTTGCGTCGATGCAGCGAAGACGATCAACGTAGTCGTACGTAGTCGATCACGTCAACGTCCAACAGCTCCTCAGCAGCTCGTCCACGTGCAGCAAGATCGCCCTCGTGCCGCTGCTCGTCGTCGGCTCGTCATGGCTCGTCGGCGGCTCGTCCAAGTGCTGCAGGTGCAACACCTCCAAGATATCCACACGTGCAGGGAGGAAGCGTCGCAAGCCGGACTGCTAGATCCGTGAGTTGCAACAGGCGAGGGCGTGGGAGGCGCGGCAGATGTGTTTCGCCAAAAAGGTGTGAACCCTAGGGCGCCCCCACCCTTCTATTTATAGAGATTCCTAACGGACCTCTGGGTTCGAGGCCCATTAGTACTTCTAAACCTAATCCAACTCGGATCACATCCGAATTGGGCTTCCAGCCCCTTAAGTGTGTGACCCTATGGGTTCGGATACGTATAGACATGGCCCGGGTACTCCTACTCGGCCCAATAGTCGGTAGCGGCCTCTAGCAAGACGTGCCAACTCCTATACGCACACAAAGATCATATCAGACGAACCATCACAACATTATATACATGCTATTCCCTTTGCCTCACGATATTTAGTCTAGCTTCGAGCCGACCGCTCTTTCTGGATCCTATGATTCGGAATCCCTTTGTAGGCTAACTCTTAACCGTACGTAGCATGGCCATGCATTTTCGGATCCGATCACTCGAGGAGCCCAGAGATATCACTCTCAATCAGAGAGGGGCAAATCCCATCTTGATTGACCATGTCTCATAGCATGCTTCTTGACAAACCTGAAAGCTACCTTTATAACTACCTTGTTACGGCGTAGCGTTTGATAGCCCCTAAGTAGGTCGATCCACATCTTGAATACATGCGACAATCTCAGGTCTAAGGACAAAGCGTATATGTTGTTTAAAGGGAGAACTACTTCTCGTGTTGGGTCAGTCCTATCACATGTCTCCACATGTGCCCACATTATTAGTTCAACATCTCCATGTCCATGACTTGTGAAACATAGTCATCAACTAATACATGTGCTAGTCTAATATTCATGTGTGTCCTCACATGAACTCTGACTAGGGACAACAAGTAAAGAGTTTCACACACAATTCATATAATTGCAAATCAATTCAAGTAGCCTTTAATGGATATTCAAGGAACACAATATAAATCATGGATCCAAATGGAATATCATCATCTCTATGATTGCCTCTAGGTCATACCTCCAACAGATGCCTGCTATACAACTGGGGTAGTTTCGTTACTTGGGAGCTGTTCATCGACCGCAAAATAAAAATCATCAGTATTACCTCTCCAAACTCCAAAGCATGAAAGGAAAGTTAAAATTTGCTACAACCTTTGCCATGTGGATCGGAATCAAAGCACCGTACGAGTCCTATTATGAGAAAACGAAAAAATCATGCTTTTGTACGGCATGCAGGTCAAATTTGCCATAACGCAACACTAAAGAGCACAGCAGGACAAGTTTGACATGGGTATGGACTAGACCTGTGCGCTTCGTGGTGCAAATCTAGCTCAACATGTTTTTCAGAAAACAAGAAAACAATGGCAAGGCAAGGCTTCTGATGCAACGGAAGTCCATCAACATACCAGCAGTGCCAACTATATGATCTATCCTCCTCCCAACTTGCATTTGTTACTTGTTAGCTCACAAAATGGAAGCATCCAGGATGCCCAACTCTCCATGCAATTTTGGTCTTTACTAACGCAAGCCAGCAGGATTAGAGGATCCATACTCAAAGTTGTTGCCTCCTTCCAAAGTCTCCTTATCCATCTTCTTCTCACCCGGTCCAAACTCCAAAGTCGTCTCAGTTCACGCGTGACGGATAGCCCTTGGATTGGATCAAAAGGAGGCAAGAAAGTCTTTGCACCCCCCGTGCGACGTGCGCCGACCAACTCGATCCAGTTCTTTGCCTGTCACGGTGAATTTTGGCGCAATTCGCGGAGAAAATTCAGCACAAACCAAAACGAATTTACACCGGCCTCCTCGTCCCGCCTTGGGTTCCACGGCGTTGGCATTTGGCGCTGTCCCAATTGGTCTTTGTTTACTTCCAAAATCTCCTCCAATTGGTGAATCAGGCACCTGGTTCAAGACCGGATTACAGGACAATTTGTCCCCATCGGCCGGGGCTTTCGACAACTCGAGGAGACGCACATTCTCCTCTGCGACACCGAATTCGCTGTCAAATTGCTGACATAAAAAAGGTCACATGAGAATGGCGAGAAAGTGGCCAAGAATCGGTCCGATTCCGTCCAAGACGGGGCATTCGGTTTCGACGGCTCGGAATTTCTCGTTCCAGCAGGCAGCAGCTTAGCCGTCCGTGCTTTTGTCCCCTCTTTCTCAATTTTGCATAAACTAGTGGTGTAGTGCAAATGCTACTCCAACCCAGCTTTCACCCAAATTTGATTTAACAAACTTTATCAAAGAAGAAAGAGAGAGGTATGGTCAGCTAATCTTTGCTTTTAACACTATTCTTTTTTTTTTTTGCGAATCTTAACACTATTCTTATTAAAAGGAGAGAGTTATGGTCACAAAAGAACATATCGTTTTGGGTTGGAAATGGAGATATTTTTCGACTAGGGTAGTTGGTGAATGCTTAAGGGACCTAAATGAAAGTGCTTCTAAAAGGCTACAGTTCCTTATTAACTAGGCAATCTACCCCCAATTTTAAACTAAACATGCTTCTTATTCTAAAAAAACAAAACTGCATCCGCCAAGACCGCTTCATTTTAAAATATGCCATCATAGGTGATGCATGCTTGTAGTCTGTTACACCTTATGTCGGTGGATTTCTGAATGTGATTCCTCCTTAGCATTATAGGGACGATGATTCAATTGAAGAGGACCATGAGCGCCGTGACTCAATCCACCATGACTGGTTCAAATTTCTTTATTTTTGGTCTTCAAACTTTATGGAGCAGAATTGAGCTTATTTTAAGCCTAAAGGTTGGCACCTTTTTCATTCTATAGTTAAATCTTCTTGGTATCTTTTGGATGATAGCCAATACGATCGCGCACACACAAAAAACAACAACTATATGGTTGTTCATGCGTAAACTTCAGACAATCAGTTTAGGCCGATATGGGCATTCATTTTTTCTTGTACATGTCTAATTGTTATTCTTCTTTTGCTTATCCCGTTCATGGTTGCCTATGCTGATGACATGCATCTAATTTTTCATGCATCATTGCAAAATGCTTTGATGAGCTAGTATTATAAAAGTCCCTTTTTGAATTATAATTTTAGTCTAGCTTAACTGGTTAGGGTCGGATGTGTGGTGGTGTACCCTCACCATCCAGGTTCGATTCCTCTCTAGCTCAAATTTGGGCGTCTATTTTTTTCCTTCTTAATGAAAAACCGTCCGATCTAATTTTTAAGTGCTTGAGCTCCGAGCGGATATCCAAAGACGTGATTTTTACAATCTTCTCGTTGTTACAAGTGATAACACAAAAGGCAGACACGATTACTGCAATTTGCAATCTAAGCCACCTGATCAACCACACTAACCGTCCAGTCATGATCTCGACTCGTATATGGTCACTGCCCGTGCTGCCACGCACGTGCTTCACGCCACCCGGCGCATAGACCACGCCCACGCGGTCCCCTCCCTCCCTCACCGCTCTCCCAGTCTCCCTTCCCTTCCCCTGTTTCCGTTTCGCTTCCTCCTCTCCCCCCACTCCTCGCCTAATTTCCCAGTTTCCCACCCCGGAAAATGGCCAAAACCTTGTGAAACGGAGCACCAGTAAAACCCACCCGGCGAGCGCACACCGCACCACGCTAGCGGCTAGCCCCCTCACCATCCTCAGCTCCTGTGTGCAGAGCCGCTGAATGGCCTTGCGCCTGTAGATTCTTGGTCCCTTCCTACGAGTTCTTTTTTTCCATACCAATCCGGCCAAGGTTTGACCAAGATCGGCAGGCGGCCGCGCGCGTCGGGCTCGATCCGCCTCGTCTCCTAGGATGGCGGCGGTGGCGGAGGGATCGGCTTCCGCGGCGGCGGCGGCGGCGGCCAAGGAGGTGGAGTACCAGGCGGGCGTGCAGAAGCTGGTGGACCTGCTCTCCAAGCTCAACCCGGCCGCCAAGGAGTTCGTCCCCTCCTCGGCAGCGGCGGGGTCGCCGCCCAAGAAGGCGCTGTCGGCGGACGCGCCGGTGTTCGACTACCACTCGATCGGAGCCGGGAATGGGGGCACCAAGGACTCCGCCACCGACGCTTCGTTTTACATCGGGAACCAGCAGCGCAAGGTAATAATTCCGCAACACCCCTTTTGTTCTTCATTCTTCATCAGAGGTTGGGAGGCTTGGATCGGCGCCGTGGTTGCGTTTGTGTGTAGGATTTGATCGCTTTTCTCATCAGTTGTTTGGTAATGTTTGGAGTTTTCTTTCTTATCGGTCGTGTTGGATTGCGTTATCGGTTGGTGGTTCCGTAGTGCGGTAGTTGGCTTTCTTTGGTGAAAGGTTTATCCTCTTTCTCTCGATGTAAAGGTTTGATCGTCACGTGATGGCACTCCATAAGCGCCACTGATGATGCACTGTCGTGCAATTCTGTTCTTCTAAGCTGATCTTGTTATTTGTGCGATTGATTGGATGTTTTCAATCTGGTTGTTGAGCCATTTGATTTGATTTTGAGGTGGTTTCAAATCTCACTGATTCTTCTTTTAGTGGAAATCACTTTTTTTTAATATTTTTAGCAGATGCATGCTTTAGCAGAATTTTTATCCTACAAACGCTGTCTGCAGTCATATTAGCTATAGTAGGTTGGTGAGGCATTTTGAAGGAACAAAGATATTCTAAACTATAGCACCACGATATTTCTCCATACTAATTGTTGGGGGGTAGTCCATTCATCTGTTTTCAGTACTACATTTATGAATGCAATAATTTAGGAAATCTTAACTTTATAAGTATCCATACTGACTTTTAGACAAAATGATTCGGGACTAAACTTCTTTTCAAGGATTTGATCAACATCTTGTGTAGTTTTCAATTATGTGATAATTCCCCAAGATTGCTTCTTTGTTTATTATTATTTTTAGTTCATAGGATTTGCTAGATGATCAGCTGTCTGCAAGAACTTATACTGGATGTGATGATCCCATTGAGAAGTATAATGTAACGAGTGTATTTTTTTTTCTCATCTTCAGAGGGGGAATGGATACATCAACCAAGGAAGGAGGAGGGCAATTGATAGGGCGAGGCGTGCAGACAGAGAGGACAGCATTAGGCGAACTGTTTATGTCTCTGAACTTGACCATACCGTGAGTAGTTGATGGTTGCCTTAGCACGCATTGCTATATATTATATATTCTCGGGTTGTTGTAAGATCTAATGATGTTGACCATCTGTTAGGTGACAGAGGAGAGACTTGCTGATATCTTTGCAACCTGCGGGCAAGTAAGTTATTTCATCTGAAATGGTTGATTTATACTGGTACTTTGTGTACTGCAAATGCGAAATTTCGCTGCTGTGTGTTTTTTCTCTTCTAAATGTATCTTTTTTGTTATTAAAGATTACCCCTTTTTCTAAAAAAAACTGGTGGAACAAATTTGCAACTGAAAGTTTATCAGCTGCAGATTTCCAGATATGATAGCTAACTCACTTTCTCTTTCTTAGGTTGTTGATTGCCGAATTTGTGGTGATCCTCACTCTGTTCTTAGGTTTGCATTTATTGAGTTCTCTGATGAGGGTATTATATACTGACCTACTACTTATACATTTTTTTTTCTGTAATCACTCTTCTTTTGTGAATTTTGAGTTCTATTGTCTTTACTCTGTAGAGGGCGCAAGAACTGCACTTAACCTTGGAGGCACAGTTTTTGGTTTCTACCCTGTTAGAGTCTTGCCTTCAAAGACAGCTATCTTACCTGTTAATCCAAAGTTTCTTCCCAGGGTGAGCAGTTTTGCACTTGTTTCATGCCCTGATACCATTAAGTATTACTCCAATACTATTCCACAATTTGCTTATACTGGTGTTTGTTTTGGCTTGTCCTATAGACGGAAGATGAGAAGGAAATGGTTATGCGAACCGTCTATTGTACAAACATAGATAAGATGGTACTCATCTCCTTTCTACTCCATAAAGTTTATTGTCTTTCACTTATTTTCTTTTTCATTGATACTTTTCATATTTTGGGGTCCTGGATCTAAAAGTGCAAGTTTCTGAAGCTTATACTATCAAATTATATGTTTGGTGACACCATTTGCCTCTTTGTCATGTAGGTTACTCTATTAGATGTAAAGAATTTCTTTGAAGGACTTTGCGGTGAGGTCAGCATTGGACTCTCCAGTTTTTCAAATCCATCATCAAACATACTACTAAAGAATAAAATGTGCTCGATATGTTGTTATATGCTTTACCTGCTAAATATAGTTTCCTTTGCAGGTCTCTCGGTTGAGACTTCTAGGGGATAATGTACATTCTACAAGGATTGCTTTTGTTGAGTTTGTCCATGTAAGTACAAAATGTTTCTATTATATACTTTGCTTTTGCTGGTTAAGTCCTATTTTATAGTTTATAGAAAACGATATATTTAATGTTTGCTGGCTAAGTCCTCCTGCACAAAAAAACTAGTTTAGATTGTCTATTTTGCATCTCCTTAAAACATTTGTAATGTAATAATACTGTGCCAATGTGACTAGTAAGCTCTTGCTACGCCAGCAGTTATGCTAAATCAGCATGCTGCATATTGTGCAGGAGCTGTTTGATACTATCCAACTTCTGCATGTTTGGTAATCTGTTAATAGCACATGCATGAAAGATTCTTGTGATACATTCACTCCACTGGGTAGCGACAGTAAGAAGTTAGACTGAGTTTCCTTCAATGCTTCTTGCTTTTTCATCACTCATATATTGATCTGCAGCATGATTGCGCTCATACAGTCATATGTTATATTTCTTCCTCGTACAGTCATGTGTTATATTTCTTCCTTTCATATTGAGTACCAGTTTCAGATGGAGGTTTTGATTGTAAGTATTGAACTATGTGAATCACAGGCTGAGGGTGCCATCTTGGCTCTGAATTGCAGTGGGATGATTTTGGGAACTCTACCTGTCAGGCATGATCCTCCTTCCATTTCTGTTCATTTATGCATCTAAGACTGAAACAAACCGAATATCTAGATTTGCTAACGCTGATTGCATCATGGGATGTGCAGGGTGAGCCCTTCTAAGACTCCGGTGAAGCCACGTGTAAATCGAGTGGGATCTAACTGACTCCGCGAAAGCCGAACTGGATTGTTCACGGGAAGGCATCACCATAAGCTAAAGGCTTCCGCGATCCAGTGCATCATGATGCATTTCCTTACATTCTTACAAGCATTCTCTTTGTACCCTTTTGCAAACCTATGAGGAGGGAACTGGTTAAATCAGACCCTTTATAGCCTGCATTTGGTTCTCATGTTTCATTCCTCCTGATGGACAATCAGCCACCAGAGTAATTTCTGTTCAGTGCTCCTACTGTTAAACTGATTGACATTTAACGTCTTACCTGTGAACCATCACTGTTGTTTACAATCTTTGCAACCTGATTGTCTTATCCAGAATTCCTTGTGGACATCACATTATGTTCCAAAGTTCGTTTTATTTCTTGGACCTTGTGTTAAGTAGTTGTGCCTGTGTCCTGTGGTGGTGGTGGACTGGTGGTCTACGAGGATGCATGTAGTGATCCATAACATAGTAATCAGACTGGAACATCTGGATTCTGGAATACAAATCTGATATTGTAAATGTTAAGCTCGAGAAAAATCCTATATTGTAAAGATTAACGTTTTATGCAGTGAGATTCATTAGTGTAGCCAGGAGTAGATCGGCCTTCGTTTGGATAGTAGTTAGTTACGCATACACTTGCACTTACATACTCGCAATGCCGATACATCAGATTTATGCCACTGAAGTTTCCTATTCCATACGAATGATCACTTAATAATTGCATAAAGAACACGTCAAACTCACTTGTCCGAAGCCATGCCGTCCACGTCACCGCCTCCGGCGACCTCGCTCGCCGCCACCGGCTTCTTCCCGCACTGGTGCTTCCGGCACTGGCACTGCGTCGACCGCGTGCTCACCGCGCTCCCGAGCCGCGCCAGCGCCATGCTCCCTCCTCCCTCCTCATCCCGCTCCCCGTCCTCCGCCGTCACGATGGCGCCTCCCCTCCCGCCGCCGCCGCCGCTGCACCGCCGCCAGAGCTCCCGCATCCTCATCCGCACCTCGCATTGCGCCTCCTCGTGCCCTTCCATGCCGCAGAACGAGCACCGTTCCACGGCGGCGCGGGCCGACGTCGCCGCGCGCCGCGCCTCGCGCACGCTCTCGGCGCGCTCCCAGCTCAGGGCCAGCGCCACGGCCTCGTCCAGCGCCGCCGGCCGCTGCGGTGCCACCCAGTCCTGGAACTCGGTGCGGAGGCCGCCGACGAACGCGGCCTTCAGGAGCGCGTCGGGGATGTCGGCGCCGAGGTCCGAGCACCGCCGGAGGATCCCCTGCATGCGGAGGTGGTACCGGTTGATGGCCTCGCCGGGGCCCTGCCTAAGTGCCACGAGCTCGGCGCGCGCGCGGTCGGCGGCGCCCGGCGGGCGGAAGAAGTCGAGGAAGGCGGCGCGGACGGCGTGCCACGGCGGGGGCGGCGAGTCGTCCCCGGCGCCAGAGGTCGTGAGGTCGTACCACAGCGCGGCGTCACCGTCGAGAGACGCCGGGAAGATGCGGGCGGCGGCCGCCGGTGTCACACCGCCGTTGGCGCGGCGGACGCGGTCGAAGCGCGCGACGTGGGCGTCGGGGCACTCGCTGGGATGGCCGCGGAAGACGGGGAGAGGCGCGACCTGGACGTAGAAGCCGATGGCGTCGTCCGGGTCAGGGTAGGGGAGGAACGAACGGGCGAGTTCTTGGGTCGTAGCGTCGATGGAGGAGGGTGTTGGTGAGCGGCGGCGACGGAGGCGGAGACGAACGCCGCGTCGGCGGCGACGGACAGGCGTCCCGTGGCCGGAGGTGGAGAAGTCCGCGGATGCGCTGCCCATGGCTGTGCCTGTGTGTTGTGTTTGCGCGCGTGGAGAAAGGAGCAATGGGAACTTTGTCACAACTCACAAAAAGGCAGCGCGGGAGACGGTTGCAGCGTGCGCATAACGAACACCCTGCACTTACCAAGGGCAGTTGCTGGTGTCGATCACGCATGGATCGTAAACGCAACTGCTCGATGATCTCCAATCAAAATTTTTGCCGCACGAATGTATATACACGCGATAGTATAATTATATATTTCTAACATAAAACATTTGAAAAGATCTTGGCAGTCCAAGTTGCCCAAAAATTTCTAAAATTCCTTTGGTAACCAGTAAGATTTCGAATTGAATAAACTCTAGTAACGTGTAATGATTTCGAAACGTCAACAAGTCAATCACTAGTTCATCAGTCTATCATTGGCTAAGATTCCGCACAATACAAACGAATCCTAGTTGGCTACAGAGCATTTAATAGGCGACATGATGCAGGGATCGGCCCTCAAGCACCAACACACTCATCCTCACAAAGATTAGAGACTACTTCAGTTACACAAGCCCGGTCCAGCACGAGGCACTGGCAAAAACCATTTGGATCAAAAACATCTTTAGTAGCCAAAAATTGCTAATCAGTTTGATAAAGGAAATCGCATGATTTAGCTCTCTATCGAATTTGATTCCTCCAAATCAGGCATCTCTTGACTAGGGTTGATCAGTAGGCAACCTTCTCAGCAACTTGTACAGGCCGAAAACATTGTTTTGTTGCCATTTGTATGGTACGAAGAACGAGCGGTATAATGCTGGGGAAAGCTCTCTATCTAGGAATGGTAGTGCCGCCAATGCCTGGAGTTCAGAAACAATCGTCAAGCAGTGAAAATAGGACTCGGTTTAATGAATTGATAAGGAGATTGCAGGTGTGGGTTTACCTCCCATGTTTTCAAGTCATTTCCACGAGAGGGATAAGGCCTCCTTAGATCAAGCTCCACCAGTAAGGTACATGCTCCAATGTCTTTAAGCTGCAAGCAAAATTATAAACAGGTTGCACTCAGTGCACTATTAGAAGAAAATTGCCTAGTGAAAGTTCAGAGAGAAAGGAAAATACATATTGCTCCTCAGAGGCCTTATTCTTGTTGTTGAAGTATGACGGAGCAGCGCTGGTGCCACCCAGGGTCTCATTGAAGGGAAATGGAAGCAGCCCACGGAAGCCATCATCTATCCACCTAACTTCACTGATATAGGAGGGTATGAAGAACGATGATGGATAGCGATGCCACTCACTCCCAACACAAAGAACAGAACCTGTAAACAAACAGGTACAGTAATTTAGCCAAAAACAAATCCTCTAAGAATCTCGCATTCTGAGCATAAGATGCTACCCAGCTTTGCTTCTTCCTTTGCATAAGTACCTTTTCAACAAAAGAAGCAAAATAGAAGCAGCGATGTAAGACAGCACCCTCTCTAGCATGTCCAGGCACTATACTAAAGCATACTAAGCAAGCCCAATAGGAATCATTGTGAAAGGTGTATAGATTGGTACAATCTTACCAGGCCCAGAATCTTCATGATATTCTAAATGCTG
Organism: Setaria italica; assembly: GCF_000263155.2. NCBI lineage: Eukaryota > Viridiplantae > Streptophyta > Magnoliopsida > Poales > Poaceae > Setaria > Setaria italica. The sequence goes on along the minus strand of NC_028454.1, from coordinate 13,084,857 downwards.
ATAGATCTGCAGGGGAGCACCATATCCATTTAACATGGAAAATGTTCGGCTGTGGGAGGCACACAAAATAAAACCAAGGATCAAAGGCCGCAGACCCTTGGCTATCTGTCACAGGCATCATGAAACAACTTTACAACCATTACCAGTTAATAAACAAGAAAGCGTAAATGGCATTCAACTCTCCAAGCTAACCTTTTCAAAGATAGACTGGTCAGAAGAATATTTGTCGTGGAAAAAATCAGGAAAGCTGTCAATAACAGCTGCAGCTGCAACACATATCAATGTATAGATTGGATAGAGAAACCTGCAGAAACAGATCGGAAAAGACCGGTTGGTTTCAATATGTTTCATCTGCATATTAGCATTATAAGGACTGGGGGAACATGATGAAAGATTCTTCAGTAACTAGTCGTTTGCATTCTTTTCACACCCAACACTACAAATTTCAAACACCAAAGTAATGGTGAATACATACAGAAAACCTGGCCATTGCTACTAACATTAGTAGCAATAACTAGACAGATTTCACTTCAAAAGTAAAAATCTAGACAGATTGATTGCAGTATAGAAGGGATACATGACTGATTTGGTTGAATGTAGAATAAAATTTTTTGGATTTAGTCAAATTTAAGTGGATTTCAAGGCTATCCTATGAGAAATTTTGTGGATTCAATTTAAATGTGAAAATGTCCAACAACAATATCAAGCTAAACACAGCAGCAGCTTAAAAGATGCAGGTCAAAAAAAGTTCGGGGCACCTCATTTTGTTTTTAAAGTCTAATATCAGAAAAATTGAAGTGATTTCTCCAGGGAAATAATGGAGCCTAAGGGATAACAGAGAGAATATGTCAAATACATGCAAGTACTCCAGCTAGATAAAATCAAAGCAGGTTATATGCTAGGTTTAAAGGCAACAAGAAATTAGCATTTCTAGCCTCTGCACGATCTTCATGCAGAGGAATATTGTTCCAAAGATTCAACTGATAATAAGGACGAATTGCAAGATTCATGCTTACCTTTCTTCTTTGTGTGCCTGCAAAGACATGAAAGCCAACCAGATATAAACAGGAGAGACAACTATCAGTAGATCTGGAGCATATTTCTTTCTTGCAAATGGTACAACCCCCAAGAACAGAAGAGCCAGGATGAAGGCAAAATTGAAATTATTGAATCCATTTCTGAAGTAGAATGAAGGGCCCTCGGTTCCATACAAGTGACTTTCACCACCACCAAGAACGTTATATTTCAGAAGATTGAACACCGAGAATGTCAATCGACCATAGCAGTGATAATCAGCAATAAATGAAAGAACCTAGCATAAACTTAACATGATTAGATTGAACTCATACGTTCTGTAAAATAGTGAAATTATGAGGGATTTTATACTTACAAGAAGGCTCAGTGAAGTCAGGAATCCAGATAAAAATACCCTTCCAAAAGGTCCTCTAATTAATGAGTAAACAGTAACAGGAAGGAATACCAAAATTGAGAAAGGCCAGCCAAGGATCACTCCAGCAGCTGCAACTGCGACTGCAGCAGCATATTTCTCAAGAAGGAAGAGTGCAGATGAAAGTGTTACAGCATACATGGAGAATGAACTTGGCAGAAAACCTGGAACAGGATATAGATATACATATGAGGTAAGCTAGCACTTTAGTTGGAGCAATAAGACATCTGCAATATAATTGAATTTAAGAAAAGAAACATACTGGTGCTGGCGAAGAAGCAACCACTGGACAAGCATAGCATTGCAAGAACATAACAAGCAAGTCTTTTTCCATATCTTCTTGAAAGAGCAATCACCAGAACAGTTTCGGTTATAGTTGAAATAAGACCAAGAAAGATTCTCACTGAGTAGAACACACGAACCTTTACGACCACAACAGAATAGGTGAAATGTCGTCAGCAACAGACACAAATAGGTAGTGGAGAAATGGATCAACCAGCAAATATAAGGATGTAACGAAAACAAGAGTAAAAGACTACAAACCTTATGCTCGCCAAAGATCAATGAAGCAGGCCCAGCTACAAGAGCATGAATGAAAAGGTATAGATACGATCTAAGAGCAAAGTCGGAACTGCAATTAAAGAAATTGCAGAAAGTCAAAATAAGTCATTCCGTATAATAACTTCCTATGACACGCAGAACATAATACACAAAAATCATTGCAGTCAAACTATATTGTTAATGCGTTTGGTTTCCATACAAGTGCAGATGGAGTCTTCCAGGACACTATGAATCAAAATGCTACTATAGCAATACTGCAAGCTGAAGCGATGTAGAAGTAAAAGTCTAGACCAACACTCAACAAAAGGCAGTTTAGGGTATAGAATTACGCACTTAATCCTAAGATGTGGCAAAAAACATCTTATTATTTGAAAACAGTTTCAGCAACAGTTAAAGAAGACGTGCAGCTATCTTATATAGTTGTATCATTCCTCCAATCATACTACCGTCAATTAAACCAAATGTCATTACTCCCATAAATGTAACTGAAAATCATAAAACATAGTTTCCAGCAGAAACTCTACAGAATACAGAGCATCTGAACTTCAAACAAAAAGGATCTTACAGAATGGAATATCATCGTTTCAAACAAACTTATGACGATACATAACAGGATGACCAAAATTATGGTAACTCAACCAAAATTGAAGTCTGCAGTTGCATTGACAGTCGATGCTTTAAAAGATAGCTGGCAGGCCAATTAGTTAAGTTGCAATCAGGTGCTGGGTCAAACGACCAAGCCAAGGCAAGCAGGCAGCTTATTTTTAAACAGTTTGTGACCTTATTTCTGAAACAGAATATAAAACAATATTCAGGCATATTGACATTCTTTGAGAATGGTCGAGTTGCAAACTTAGCCAGCCCCAAACCTCACAATCGTCACTAGTAAACCTCCAAATCAGTCAGACACCAGCATCAGACAATGCGAACACTTCCCACTGCTTCACCAATCCCACAAAATCAAGAATAGTAAATCCCTTCCCCTTAAACATCCAAATCGTTCCGCAAATCTATGAGTCGTTCCCCTTATTAGACTACGACATACTCCCAGCAAAACATTCCTAATGACACCGTAGATCTCCACATTCCCTTCAACACGATTAATTGTCATTTGCGAAAAGCTACCTCAAAATCCTCTCCTGCTAGAACATGTCAGCACACTACCCACCCCTGCCAATCCGTTCGGGAGCATCAAGGAGCAGGAATGACCGATACAGGTAGGGTTTAGGGGGGTGATGTCGGAGATGGTACCTGTACTCCCAGGTCTGGAAGCCGGAGCGATAGAGGAGGAAGTGGAGGGGCTCCCAGTAGTTGAAGACCTCGTCGCAGTCGTGGATCAGGTTAGAGGACGCGCTCATGTGGCGGAGGAGCCCGAGCGCCAGGAACGGAAGGAACCACTTGATACCCTCGTCCGCGCCGTCCCCGTCGCCGTCACCCGGGCGACGCCTCCGGTCCTTGGCCTCCTTGGCGTACCCGTCGTCGGTTAGCGGGGACGCCGCCGTGGCCCGGCGCTGGCGCGCCGACGAGAGCGACATGGGCGGAGGCCGAGGCGATGTGGGTATTCGGCTTCAGGACTCGAGAGGGTAGCGTGGGTTTCTCGGTGGACTAGAAGCTTCTGGATCTTTGGGATTTTGGGTTTCGCTTTGCTCGCGCGAAGGAAAGCACAATTACTGATGGGCCCGAGTGCTTTCCCTCTTTTCGAAAAGTTCCTCGTGTTTGATTGATTCCGCCAGTGCCTCTTCGCTTTGGTTCTCGTTGAAAAAATTAAACCCATCCATTTGGGCTAAAAGTTAAAACTTCACTTGCAAGGCAAATCCCGTTGGTCACGGTTATAGATTATGGATTATAGCTATATTTCGCAATCCAGCTTATTTAAATTCCACAATTCAACAGTCAACTCTCTCCGTTTTTTTTAGCTTTTTGATCCAGGTTAACTTAGCAGGCCACAACCAACATGCCAACACACCGGCTTCCAATCCCTAATTAAAACAAATAGAGCATAGAGCATTGGAGTATTGGTCTTGTATAAAAGGATTGTTAGCTTGTGCGGTGATAGAAAAAAAAATTACGGCACACGCAATAACAAAATGGCCATCACACTTAGATGACGTTTGGCCAATGGGTCAGGATAGGTAGGAAGGGAAAGGAAATAATATCTCAGTTAATGTTATTTATTCTTTGAATTTTGGGTATAGGAAATACTTTTAGTTCGGGACGGAGATATGAACCCATCATATCCAGCCATTCCAATACTACTAGCCCATTTTAACTTAGGTCTAGAACTATCTTCAATGGTTTGTTGGTAGTCCAAAGGGGAGGGTTACAAAAGAGATCCTCTAAAGTACTTACCTCTGCAGTTGACTCACTCGCACGTCAGTGATTTAGCTGCAAGGTGGAGTTATGAGAGTGTGATAGGGTCATGGTGTGTAGAATGACTAAATAACCCTGTATAAAAGGCTACCCTACATTTAGTAGGGAGCATTTTAGAAGGGTATTTTAGATTTTTTCCTTTTATTTCTAAAATCCGTTCTCCATACCACCAAATAAAGGAATAGGAAAAGATGTTGATTTTGCTATAAAAAACCCACACCTCATGACCCATTTTCGCATTCCATAATTTTCATTTGAATATCCAAATGTTGTTTCATGGTAAACTTTAAAGTATGACTTGTTGTCCTTGTAAAACAAGTGGCATAGAATTGTTATGCTATGTGGTGGATGTAGAGTGCAAAGTGGAGGGCGACATCTTCTTCCTTTTGATCTTAATATTCCTTTTCTTACTTCTCCCCATTTGCACCAATGAATGTCCACTTTGGGGAGGAGGGACATAGGTCCTGCTATTGAACTTCTCCAGGTCATGGTATATTTGTGATGGTGATTTGGGTACAGTTGGTTTGATAAATTCATTGTGAAATACTATGCGTTTCTACCACCATTGTTTAGAATGTGAGCATATATCCATCCAAAATTTAATCATATATCCGAGGTATCTAGGTGCGTTCTACCTTTGTTATCTTGATCTGGTTATGCAAGAGCTTATGTGATAAATATGTCTATAGTTATTTAGATTATATAACAGATTCTTTATCGGTATGGTAACTTGAATGTAATTAAAGTCGCAGATTCTACTCTTAACTCTTATGAACTTTCTCGTATCTTTTATAGTAGTAGTAATTATTCCTATATAGATTGCTCAGGGATGAAAGGGAATGGTATTTTCATTCAAGTGCTCAATGCACTACATTTTCATCTTTGATTACACAAACAATGCAGTAGGGCATCATTGCCTTAGCTAAAGACATTTCTTTTTATTTATTTGTATTGGCCCACTAAATACTAAACAAATTCAAGAAGTCAGATTAATTCAGACTAGCTACCAGAAAGACTAATCCAATCCATAATATTGTATTAAAAAATACAATGCATTTTAATATAACAAAAGATATTTCATAGTACAATATTAACAATAAAAGATATTTAATTATAGATCTAAACTAGAACAATATCACTTAGGATGAACTTATTAGTCCTTTTATTTATAGAGAGAGTGATGAGTTCTTGTATCAGGGTACTCTCAGGAAATGGGGTTAAGGTGATCAAGCACCAAAAGGCCAAATGCCCAACAGTTGGAAGCATCCTGGAAACGAACGAGATGATGTTGCGGCTCACCACCCGACCTCCCCTGGGTCAGAAGCTCCCGCAAGGGGCACACAACGTCTCACCCACTCCATGACTCAAGAAGACCTACGCCGTACGAGAGGTATTTTCAAGTGCATTTGGCCCCCTATGTGGGTTTTGGTGTTGATGACTTAGGGGACTAATATGATTATCAAATGATTGACAGGGTTTAATTGCAAAAGAGTGCAAAGGTGTACTTAAAGATTCTCAAGAAGTCCCCAAATGCAAAAAAAAATTGTGTTGAGTTCAAAAGGATTTTCATTTATATTTTCTAATTTTGAATTTGAGTTTAGGAACGTCGTACTATTAAGGGGGATGCGGATGGATAGCTTGAAGATGCTAAAGTGCTCACTTGAGATGCTAACCACCCATTGAGAGACACAAAACATCCACCTGCACAACCTTTTTCTCAGATTTTCTGAGTGTATTGGAAGTTCTGATACTGTATCGGAAGTTTCCCGATAGTCCCGGTAGGGGTCCTCTGCACGTCTGACTTGAGACTGTCTGAATTTCCGATACACCATCAGAACTTCCGATAAATGTTTGTTGGGTCTTTCTTGAAACTCCCGACAGGGGTCCTCTGCACACCAGTTCTAACTCCATCGGAAGTTTCGACACTGTGTCAAAAGTTCCGATAAGCACATAATGGGACTGTAATGGCTAGTTTTGGAGCTCGGGTATAAATACCCCCTCAGCCCCCCCCCCCATTCAAAACTGTTGAACTAACTCGAGATAAAAGCCCCCTAGAGCATTGAATACACCTCTCCCTCACCCATTTGATCCAAATCCTTGAGTTCTTGATCTAGGGTTTGAGTGAGAGCAAGATTAAGGATGAGTGCCTTAAGGTTTGAATGAAGAGTTTAACAAATTCATCTCAAGAGCACTTCAATCATCCTCGGCTTTGATTCGCGTTTGAAGCTCGCTTCTAGACGGCTAGGCCTCGCATGTTTGAGCGCCCTCTTCGTGTCGTGCGCCCGGGAACATTTGTATCACCCATCCTTTATGGATTCATAGTAAGTGACTCAATCTTCCTTTGTGGTTGATTGAGGGAGGTAAAGGGTTAGTGAGGATCCGGCTCTTTGTGAGCTCCTCAATGGAGACGTATCTCTCTTAATGAAAGTGAACTCCGGTAATAAATCCTTTTCTCGTGTGCTTTTTGTGTTCTTTGTTTCTAGCTTGACCTAGAGGCTTGTTTTTAGCCGATATATATATTAGAGTGGTTCCTTGTATATATATCACCTGGAGTAGTCTTTACACTTCATTTAGTACCTTTTGATTCAAATAGAATTGGCAGTTTCAGGTTGCATTTTGAATTTCGTTCAGCTCACTCTATTCTGTTGGAAGTTCTGATCCTGTACCGGAAGTTTCGATCCATCGAAAGTTTCGGTACAGCGTCGGAAGTTCCGACACATCTATAACCGCTACGAAGTTTTTCAGGAAAATTTGAAGTGAGCCTATTCACCCCCCTCTAGGCATCACAAAATCCTTTCAAGTGGTATCAGAGCCTAATCCCTTGATTAAGGCTTAACCGCTAAGGAATCGAAGATGTGTCATAGTGGGGATGGACTTGCCGCCGCCGAAGAAGCCGCCGCTCGAGCGGCCGCCACAGCCGTTGCCATTGTAGGGGCAACTACAAGCCTTGGAGGAGGCAACGTCGACCCCCTTTAGCTAATTCTCAAGAAGTTGACCACCATCCGTTCATGTCGCATGCTCAAGCGACAACTCAAGCTTAAGTGATGAGTTTGAGGGGGAGGACTTGGAGGCTAAGAAAAGAAGAAAAGAAAAAAAATGAAGGCCAAGATTGAAAAGAAAGCAACTAAGTTTATGAAGAAGAGGATCAAGAAAGAAAGCAAAAATCATCCCTTCTTCGGTTTTCACCAAGTTCCTCCTAACTACCCACCTCCTTCCTCGCAATATCCTTCTTCACAATTCCAATCCGTCCACTTGGGAAAACCCCCATATTTTGATAGGACGGATTATCCCAAGTGGGCGTATGACATGAAAATGCACCTCTATGGGCTTCACTCTTCTATTTGGGAAGTTGTGGTTGTAGGTGTGACTTCGGCCAAGAATGGAATACCAACGGCCGAACAAGCTCAAGACTACTTCCGCAATGCTTAAGCCGTACTAGTCATCACCGGCTCTTTGTGTGCTTAAGAATTTAATAAAGTTCGGTCCATTGAAATTGCCAAGGTAATTTGGGACACACTAAAGGAAGCTCATGAAGGAACTGATCAAGTAAGAGAGGGGAAGATGGATTTAATTCACGGAGAGTTAGAGCACTTCATCATTCTTGAAGAGGAAATTGTGACTCGAATGTTTGATAGAATAATGCTCCTTGTATCGGACATTAGAACTCTTGGAAGCACGGATTGGGATGATCATAAGGTCACAAAGAAGATGCTTAGAGCTTTCACCCCAAGGAATCCAACACTTGCCACTATGATTAGAAGAGATCCAAGCTTTAAGACAAAGACTCCCAATCAACTTCTTGATGAAATTTTGCATCAAGAGTTGGTTGAGAGAGATGTGGCAAAGTTAGTTAGTATAAGGATGAACAAGAGCTTAGCCCTCAATGCTAGCTCTAGCACTATGAGTGAGTCAAGCCCCAAAGCTCTCAAGGTAAAGAAGGAAGACTCAAGTGAAGAAGTAAGCACCGATAAAGAGACCGTCTTTGCCATTAGGAATTACAAGAAATTCTTGAAGAAAAAGATGTTCAAGAAGAGTGGTGATGATAGGAACAAGACTTCACAACGGAGATGCTACGAGTGCAACAAAGTCGGTCACTTCATTGCCGATTGTCCACACAAGAAAAAGAAGAAAATGGAGGAGAAGAGGTTCAAGGATAAGAGCAAGGACTATAAGAAGAAATATCAAGGTCAAGCTCATGTTGGTCAAGAGTGAGACTCTAGTGATGAAGAAGATAACAAAGAAGATATGGCAACACTAGCCATACTCAACCCGCTACACCAACAAAGCTCTTCAACAACACCTCCGACAATGAAGATTACACTTCTTTTTGCCTCATGGCAAAGGGGACTAAGGTATCAAACACTACATCCTCCTCAGCCATCTCCTCTTCTATATCTAGCAATGCTCAAATTGAATTAGATGATGAGGAAGAAAAACTTAAAGAAAATATGATAGAAGAATTTGGCAAGAAAGACTACAGAGAAATTAAAAAGCTATTGGAGAAATTGGAGAAAAAGAAAGAGTCCCTCAATAGGCAAGAGGACTTGCTCATCCTTGAAAAGGATAAAAACCTTGCATTAGAGAAGGCTCTAGCCGAAGAAAAGGCTAAGGGTGAAAACTTAGCTATTGACTTGTCTCTAGCCAATGATTCATGTGAGAAGATGTCAAAGGAGCTTACTTTGGCAAATGAATCTCTAGCTTCTCTAAAGGCCACTCATAGTAAACTTCAAGAAAGCTTCTCATGCTTGACGGTTAAACACAAAGACCTTGAAGTTAACTATAGTGCCCTTTGGGAAAGCTCCAAGGCCAATCCTAAAGCAAATCTTGACTCTAACGTCTTTGCTCAAGATGTTATAAAATTGATGTGAATGCCTGTGTCGCTAACATTGCTAAGGTAGAGGCATCAATCAAGACTAGAGATGCGCAAATAAAGAGGTTAAACATGCTAGTGACACAAGGGTATGAAAGAAACACCAAGTCCGAGTCTAAGATCAAGTATAAGGATGGGAGGCATCCTAGACATATGGACGGGCTTGGACACTACAAGGGAAGCAAGGTAAGTGACCGCAAGGTGGTAAATGGTAAGAAAGTCATCAAGTTCAACAAGGGTGCAAACCTTGGTGACTTGATGGACATGGCACACGGCAAGACCAAGACAAGCACAACTCAAGTCAAGCAAATGGCCAATGTAACCACCAAGGTAAGTGTCATGGAAAATTTCATGACTAGGTTAGAAGATAAGGTGGTTGCACATGAGCCCTCAACCAACTACACCACCGAATACATGGTAACAATGGACCACGATGGTAAAATAGTGGTCAAATATGTTGGTGCCTACACGAAAAAGGCTATCTTTAGGAGCATGTGGGTTCCAAAAGTTTACCCATCTAACCAATAAGGACCCAAATCTTTTTGGGTACCTAAATTTCAAGCTTAACTTGTTTTGTAGGCCTACTCCTCCGGTGGAACTTCATGGTTGCTTGATAGTGGATGTTCAAATTATATGACCGGGGAGAAGGACATATTTTCATCCCTAGGGCATTATGACACACCCAAAGAAAGCATTGTCTATGGTGACAATAGCAAAGGGGATGTGATCGGAGTGGATAATATTGCTATCTCAAATGACAACTCTCTCTCTCTAATGTCTACTTAGTTGAATCTTTGGGATACAATTTGTTGTCCGTCTCACAACTTTGTGAGAAGGGCTACAATTGTACTTTTATTAATGAGGGTGTGACCATCTTTAAAGGGAGGATTCCTCTATTGCTTTATAGGTCGTTTGAAGGGCAAGCTCTATCTTGTTGATTTCACAACGGATAGAGTTGTACCCAAGACTTGCTTAGTGGCAAAAACTAACTTGGGTTGGCTTTGACATTGCCGACTAGCCCGTGTTAGGATGAGGAACTTGGCCAAACTTCAAAAAGGTGATCACATCCTAGGACTAACAAATGTTGTCTTTGAGAAAGATAGGATATGTAGCACATGTCAAACTGAAAAACAAGTTGGTGCTCCACATCCTGCCAAGAACATCATGACGACGTCAAGACCTTTGAAGCTTCTTCACATGGATTTATTTAGACCCATCGCTTACATAAGCATTGGCGGTAACAAATATGGTCTTGCTATAGTTGATGATTTTTCCCGTTTCACTTGGGTATTCTTTTTGCAAGATAAAAGTGAAGCCCAAGGAATAGTCAAGAAATTCATTAGAAGAGCTCAAAATGAATATGAGTTGAAGATCAAGAAGATAAGAAGTGACAATGGCTCGTAATTTTGCAATACAAATGTTGAAGAATTTATTGATAAAGAGGGAATCAAGCATGAGTTCTCCGCTCCATACACACCTCAACAAAATGGTATTGTGGAGAGGAAGAATCGAACTTTGATTGAAGCCGCAAGAACCATGCTTGATGAGTACAAGACTTCGAATATCTTTTGGGCCGAAGCAATCAACACCGCTTGCCATGCCATCAACCGCCTCTACCTCCACAAGTACTTGGGCAAGACACCCTACGGTATATTCACCAGTAACAAGCCCAAAGTGCATTACTTTAGAGTTTTTGGGAGTAAATGTTTCATTTTAAATAAGAAACCCAAAAGCTCAAAGTTTGCACCAAAGATTGATGAAGGCTTCCTACTTGGTTATGGTACTAACGAACATGCCTATTTTGTTTTTAACAAAACCACCAGTTGTGTTGAGATCATGGTAGATGTGACCTTTGATGAATCCAATGGCTCTTAAGTAGAGAAAGTTGATAAAGATCTTGTAGATGATGAAGAACCACCAAGCCAATCAATAATGATGATGGGCTTGGGTCAAGTGAGACCGTGTGAAGTTGAAGTTCAACCTCCGGAAGAAAACATCAACAATGAGCCATCATCATCTACAAGAGTTGAACCACCAAGCTGAAGCATCACCACATTAGCAGAGACTAAATGTGATGCAAATATCAGTCCCAGTATGCTGATAGCACATTTATTCAACGGATAGTTCAGTTACCGTACAACTCCCGAGGGAGTGGGCGTGAAAGCCACGCCGCGATAAGAAGCAAATAAATAACAGCGGCTAACCAAGCGATTGCCAAAAGACAGCACTCGGGACTACACGGCAGCAGAAGCATCTTGTGAAGGCCAACACCACAGGCAGCGTTGGGTGCGGACACAACCTCCTACTCAAAGTCCTCGGCGACGAAGTCCGGGTCTTCCTCTGTAGCAACGAAGCAAGGGTGAGTACAAAAGTACTCAACAAGTCCAACCGCATCCACGGAGGGGGATACAATAAAGAATATGCACAGTGTATCACAAAGGATAAGGCTAAGGTTTGTTTTGCAATAAAGCTAGGTTTTCAACACATGCACGGGTTCGTTTCCAAAATTGTTTTCGTAAAGCTTTTCCTTTAGTAACCGAAAGATTGAGTGGGGTTGATCCTACACAAAGGATCCAAATTTTATTGTTATCGGACTCCCCGTCCGCCATAGCTCACGGCACAACTGTCGGACACTTCCAAAACTCAACACACACCATAAAAACCATCAATCTCCAAGTGCTAGTTACGTGACCAAGCCGTAACTTGTCCAATGCCGTGGACACGGCTACTCGGATAGGTTTTAACTCTGCAGAGGTTGTACACTTTTCCCACAAGTAGGGTACCACAGCACGATCACCTTAGTGTCGGTACGGATCCTAACAAAGCCATTACCCACCTTAGCTAGGACTGACTAGTCCACACGGAAGCACCCAAGGGGTTAACGACCTATCCACGAGGCCGTAACTGGGACCTAAGTCACAAAGATCTTACTCCTTTTCCATGGGCTCCCGTTGCTCACCAGCACACCTGAAGACTAACAGTTTAGCTAGTGGGATTTATGCTAAGCCGTTGCCCATACAACGGTCGAGTGGTTGCACGGTGGTTGAATTAGGCAAGATGACACATCAACTCGGTCCTTAACCGTGACAAGATGGATATCTCCCAACCTTGCTCAACCACTAAGGTACGAGCCCAACATCCTGGTATTTCACACAAGAAGCACCCATCCATCTCATCTACGCATTTCTTGCCTTTATACCCGAAAGCCCATTTTCTCATTTGAAAACACGCACACATTTATTCTCTAAATAAACCACTGTAGTCATGATTGAATTTGAGTAACGAGTTCCTAAGCATTCTAGCAGTAATTATCATCTAAACAGAGCAAATCATATTTAGAGATAATTATAGGATAACAAGGAATATTCATAACAATCAAGGGGTGGCTATCCAACCATGTGTTGCAATAAAGCAATATGCATTTTTATAAATAGGCCAATAGGTTATGTTTGAAAACTAGGAATAAATATGCATCAAAGGGTGAGATTGGACTTGCCGTCCTCAAAGCCTTCCGAGAGATCCGGCTCGCGCTGCTGGTCCTCGGGCTCAGGCTCACGGTCAAACTCCTCCTCGGGTAGTCCGTGATCTACGGCACACACAAATGGGCACATAATAAATAAAAAGAAAATAAGATTTTACCCGTTGAGCTCCGAACAGAGAATGCAAATGGAAAATAGGTAGAATGAGTATTTTTAGGAAATTGGATA
>NC_028454.1:12993896-13071556 GCF_000263155.2 Setaria italica | reverse complement strand
GGACTAATCCGCGAGAAACTAGGGACTCATTTGTAAATATTTCTGGAGGTGGAGGGGCTGATCTGTGAGAAGTTCTTGAGAGTGGTGGAAGGACTTATTTGGAATTTAGGGAAAGGTGGGGGTTAGATCGAAAAGGGCGGAGTTTATCTTCTCTCCTTCCAGGAACAGGGAGAGAGAGGGAGTAGGGGAAGATGGCCGGTGGAGGCCGGCTCACCGGCGGCGAGCCGAGGGTCGGGGGAGGTGGAGTAAGGGGTGGGGATCCCATTTTGCCCTTTACCTCGGGGACTTGGAGATGGGAGGGAGTGCGGCCGGTGGTGGACAGGGAGATGGCGACGCACGGGGCGGCGGCACCACTGGGCAGCGGCGAGAATGCGTAGGGAGGTGAGGGGCTAGAGCTCTGGGAGAGGGGGTTGGATGGGACGGTGGTGGCCGGGGGCGTCGCCCTCCCCTTTTATAGGCTAGGGGGGTGCGACAGCCGGCGGCAATGTGGGGGCCGGGCCGGCGGGCGACGCGGGCCCTCGGGGCGCGCGAGGGCCGGGGGGGTGGGGCAGGCGGCCGAGGGGAGCCGAGCGCCGGAGGGGCCGGCCAGGAAGTAATGGCGCTGGGGGACGGCCAGGAGGTGGCCTGGTGCCAGGAAGGAGTGGCGCCAGGAAGAAGAAAGGAGGAGGGAGAAAGGGAAGAAGGAAGAAGGAAGAAGGAAGAAGAAGGAAGGGAAAAGAGAAAGAGAGAAAGAAGGAGAAAAAGGGAAAAGTGGGAGGAAAAAGAGAAAAAGAAAGGGGAGGCCGGCGGCGATTGCGGCACGCGGTCGGAGCACGCGCGGCGGTCTATCGACCGGCACGCGGCAAAAATTACAGGATATGCAAGGAAGGAAGGAAGGAAATGAAGGAAGGAACAGTCATATGTCAAACCAAGTATACAAGGGATATGCTCAAGAAGTTTGACATGGCCGATGCCAAACCCATCAAGACACCCATGGGGTTGAATGGACATCTTGATCTCAATGAAGAAAGAAAGCCGGTCGATCAAAAGGTATATCGCTCTATGATTAGCTCTCTTATTTACCTTTGTGCATCTAGGCCTGATATAATGCTTAGTGTGTGCATGTGTGCAAGATTTCAAGCCAATCCTAAGGAATGTCATCTAATGGCTATTGAGAGGATCTTTAGATATTTAATTTACACTCTTAATCTTAGCTTGTGGTATCCCAAGGGCTCCACTTTCGATTTATTTGGCTACTCCGATTTGGATTATGCCGATTGCAAAGTAGATCGAAAGAGTACCACTGGGACTTGCCAATTTATTGGAAGGTCCTTGGTGTCATGGAACTCTAATGAGCAAAATTCGGTTGCTTTATCCACCGCCGAAGCCGAATTATTTGGCAGCCGGTGCGTGTTGTGCCCAACTCTTGTGGATGAAGCAAATGTTGAGTGACTACGGTTGTGTGACAACGAGAGTGCCATCAAGGTAGCTAAAAATCCGGTGCAACACTCTCGAACAAAACACATAGTATTAGACATCACTTCTTGAGGGATCATGAGGCTAATGGAGATATTGCTTTATGTCATGTAAGCACTGAAAGGGAACTTGCCGATATCTTCAATAAGCCTCTAGACGAGCAAAGATTTTGTGCTTTGAGGAATGAGCTAAATATCTTGGATTCTTGTAACTTGGCTTGATCTATTGCACACACACTTTATTGTTGCCTGGATAAGAAAAATGAATTTATTTATGTTGAGTTTTATTTCAAAACTTGGATTTTGATCCTCGGATCAAATCTTGGCTCAAGTGATCATTGTTATGTGATGTTGTTTGTTGGCTGATCACTTTTGAGTCAAGGTGTCTTACATGTTCATAAGCCATCTATCTAAAAATTTCAATCAAAATCTATCCTTTTGGAACCGTCCTACACCTATCGGAACTTCCGATGGTGTATCCGAACTTCCGATACCCCTCGGAAGTTTCTGGGAAGTCCCGACAGGCTTTCTCTGCAGAAAACTTATTCTCCCATTGGAACTTCTGGTGGGGTGTCGGAACTTCCGACAGGCTTCGTGGGGTTTAAATACCCCCAACCCGCCGGTTGAACCCTAACCACTCTTTTTCATTTCACATTGGCGCCCTCTCTCCTCTCCACCTCACCTCTTTGGGAGATCTTGAGTTTGAACCGTGGGAACTTGAAGGGATCATCATCTTGGATTCTCTACCCCTCGGAACCTCCGATCCAACTTTAGGAACCTCCGATCCACGCGAGAAATCTTTGAGGTATTTCATTTCAAATCCCCGTCGCCCGATCTCCCAATGCCCTAGGAGTTAGAGGCTCATCTTTTAGGATTATACTCTAGGTGGATCATAGATACTTTCCCTACAATATCTATCAATTTGGATGGATGAATCTCAATTCCCATGGATTTTGAATGAACACGGGCTCTGACGGAACTTCTGATAGAGTATCAGAACTTCCGATTGATCGGAAGTTCGGTACTATTTCAAAAGTTCCGATAAGCGTCTGTCATATCCATTCCTTGATCCATGTGTATCTCATCTAATCCATCGATCATTCCTTTTGCTTGTCCTATCAGATGGTTCGTGAGCGAAGAAGCAAGATGCAAGAAGATACTCCAGAAATCCAATCAAACTCTTCCACTGAGTCTGACGACAATGTGCCAATTTCACAGAGGAGGGGCAAAAGAAAGGCCACCCCCCAAGTGCCTGTCCGTGCTAGAGGTAGGGGGTCTAGTGTAGCAGGAGCTTCTAGCCACGTGCCTCGCACTCGCATGAAAAATCCGTCCGCTCCGGGAGCTCATTTGGATGATGATGAGGATATAAACTTGGATGCTTTAACCCCATTCGTCCAGAGGACTACATGAAGGGAAGACATGGTGTCAGAGTCTTGAGGTATGATGACCCCTCAAAGTATGAGAAAGAATTTTATGGGGATGTCCGCTTTTGGCTTTGTTTTCATGCGGATTGGTACAAGTTTGTCATTCTTAGCAAGTCACATCCTACCACGGAAATGAAGTCAATCAATTGGGATCACTTCCATGAAGTTAATTTGCCAGTTATTGAGCAAGTAAGTGAAGCCTGCAACAACAAGTTCCTTCGCTCAATTATGGAGTTTAATCAAGATTGGAACGAAGAGGTGGTGGCCCAATTCTATGCCACCCTTTATATTGACAGGACCAACAAAGTTATGCATTGGACTCTTCAAGGAAAGCCATTATCTGTCACATATGAAAACTTTGCAAACATTCTTGACTATAGAGGAGCCTATCTCACTAGTCCAAAGATTCATGATGAGAATGTGATAGAGGATGGAGAGATGGCATTTATATATGACATTGCATATGGATCCATTGAGCATGGCACCACAAAGGGGATGATTCCTTATTATCACTTCATGAACCAGCTATTTAGGTACATCCTTTGTACCAAAGGTGGAGATTTGGATAACATTTCCAATATGTCCAAGAATCTACTTGCACGGATGCATCCGAGCAAAGAAGACTTTAATGTCTTTGATTTTATTTGGGAGAAAATAATCATTTGCTCATATTCTCCAAAGAAGAGTTGTCACTATGCACCGTATATCTTTGTCATGATCAAAGCAGTGACAAACTTGGATATCTTGACCGACAAGGCCCATCCAGTCTACAAGCCCAAGAAAGGGCAACTTGAGAGGCTTTTGAGGATTTTGGTGGACGGGAGGAGTCTAGTGAGGAGGAAGAAGAAGAGATTCCCGAAACTAACACTCCCGAGGACGAGGACAACGACGACGATGATGATGATGATGATGATGAGGGAGATGACAATGAGTGAAGACCCATGGAAGGGCCTCCCCTTTTTGGCGCTTGATGCCAAAGGGGGAGTGAAGCTCACCATGAATGCTTGGGGATGGATGATCATCTTAGCTATCTTTAGTTTCTCTTATAGCTTGTGGACATGTAAGCAAACTATGTGTAGTGTTATGTTTGGTGTGCCAAGTGTGAACTTTCAAATTTATAAGACTCATGTGCTATACTAGTGTGGCTTAAAACTTCTTATTCACTTGTGTTGAGATGATTATGACTTGTATGGTGTATTGCTCTATTTTCACTTTGTTGAAGTTCTCCATCTTGTCATACGCATCACGTTGATATTTTTGTCACACCTTTGCACCCCACGATTGCAAGGATATAGGGGGGCCCACTTAATTTGTGCATTTGGCATTTGAGGCCATTTACCCTCTCATGCACACATTAAGGGGGAGCTCACCAATATAGTTGCATTCAAAGTATTTTTATATCTCTTGTGAGCCCTAATTGTGTTGTCATCAATCACCAAAAAGGAGGAAATTGTAAGTGCATTTGGCCCCCTATGTGGGTTTTGGTGTTGATAACGTGCATGATTAGGGGACTAATATGATTATTAAGTGATTGACAGGGTTTAATTGCAAAAGAGTACAAAGGTGTACTAAAAGATTCTCAAGGAGCCCCCAAATGCAAAAATAGAATTGTGTTGAGCTCAAAAGGATTTTCATTTATATTTTCTAATTTTGAATTTGAGTTTAGGAACGCCATACTATTAAGGGGGGTGCGGATGGATAGCTTGAAGATGCTAAAGTGCTCACTTGAGATGCTGACCACCCATTGAGAGACACAAAACACCCACCTGCACAATCTTTTTCTCAGATTTTCTAAGTGTATTGGAAGTTCCAATACTGTATTGGAAGTTTCCAGATAGTCCCGGCAGGGGTCCTCTACACGTCTGACTTGAGAGTGTCGGAAGTTCCGATACACCATCGGAACTTCCGATAAATGTGTGTCGGGTGTTTCTAGAAAGTCCCGATAGGGGTCCTCTACACACCAGTTCTAACTCCATCGGAAGTTCCAACACTGTGTTGGAAGTACCGATAAGCAAATAATGGGACTGTAACGGCTAGTTTTGGAGGCTTGAGTATAAATACCCCATTAGCCCCCCCCCCATTCAAGGTTGCTGAATTAAATCGAGACAAAAGCCGCCTAGAGCATTGAATAGACCTCTCCCTCACCCATTTGAGCCAAATCCTTGAGTTCTTGAGCTAGGGTTTGAGTGAGAGCAAGATTGAGGGTGAGTGCCTTGACGTTTGAGTGAAGAGTTCCACAAATTCATCTCAAGAGCACTTCAAGCATCCTTTCAGCATTAAATGCGGGGCGTGATCCCCCTGACCATCCCACGTCGGAGATATGACTGACGAGAGGACCTAGCCTTTAACAAGGAGGTCCGGGGGTGAGCCTATACCCTTCGCACCGCCTAGGACGACATGCAGAATAAGGCCACGCATCCCGGTGTCATCATCACCTTCGCCGTTAAAGAGACCTATCAAGATCAAGGACACGCCACCGTGCCAGACCCAGTACGGTCCCGCAGGTGAGGTAGGACTCAGCGACATACATCACGGTGAGGAGCGGCCGTGAGCGCATTAAAGAGGTCGGGGAAAGCTGGGATAGGTGGCACGCCCCGTCCAGGACACTAATCAAGGTCCGCCCATTCATCACTAGTACGGACGACAACAACAGCACCCGTCCCATTCATCGCCACGGAGTTGGCGGACGGGACAGGAGCACACCACGAAGCAGGGTGGGCCGTGCGTAAGCAGCCCATGCCGCACAGGAGCCACTGTACAAGACGTGCGAGGCCCACGACCAGCCAAGAGGATAGGACAGGGAAGCCTCTTGGTGCAAGGAAGACCTGACCACGTCGCAACCCCCAACCTCTGAGGTCGGGGACCCCCTCCATTTCTCAACGTTATTGCCCGATCCTTGGCCTATATAAAGGGAACTAGGCCTTCATTCACTCTCTCTCGCATTCAACACATACACCCACACATCGCACAAACGCTTGCTTGCAAGCACCCCATTGTAAGCCCAGTATAACTCTTTGTATCTTGTGTGCTAGCCATCGGAAGTGAGGAGACTGCGGTGTACAATCACTAGTCGGCGATACGAAATACCGACAGAAAGGGAGTAAAACCCGGAGAAGTCACTACTAATGCGAAACCTCAAATTGGAAAAGCAAAAGTCATATTTATAATCCTTCAAACTAGCTTCAATAAAGTTTGACTACATACCTTGAAATGCATGTTGCGAAAGGTTCATCATGTTGGAACTTGCACAATGAGCTTGAGTTGTCGACTCAGCTCATATTTTTTTAGATTTATTCAAGATCAAATGATACTATCTTTTTTAGTGATAGACGGGACGTCCATTTTTGTCGACGGTTGGGTGCATGTGGTAATTTCAATCTCATATTTTCCAAAAAACAACACCATTTAGGTCCTGTTTGATCAAGCTAACTTTAGTCAGCTAAAAATTAGCCCCTGATGATCCAAACAGTGAGGCTAAAGGTGTCATTATCCAACCTCCTAACTAAACTTTAGTTCATTAGCCAACTTTGTCGGTGTTTTATACCCGGCAACCTATCGAGGGGTATCCCGAGATAGTAGATTGGTTGGTAGAGAATCATCGGACCTGGAACTCGAAGGTAAAAGCGGGACACAAGACATAGATTTATACAGATTCGAGCCGCCAAAGTAGTGTAATACCCTATGTCCTGTTTGGGGTATTGTATATTGCGCCCTGCACTTGGGTGTTGTGTAGCCTTATTGTTAACTATTGATGATGGTTCTGAGCTATTGATCTAGATACCCCTGCCCTCCTTTATATACTCCAGGAGGCGGGATTACTAGTTGGTTATAAGGAGGAGTTCTAATAGAATTACATGGTATGAATCCTAGTAGGATTACAGGGAAATCCTATTAGGAGTCCGCTTTCTTCCTTGCGGATACTAGGGATCTATCCCTGACAAACTTTATCAGCTAAAAATTAGCCCTTGATGATACAAACAGTGGGGCTAAAGGTGGCCTTATCCAACCTTCTAACTAAACTTTAGTTCATTAGCCCTCCAAACCCAGCTAATGGGGGCTAATTTTAGACATAAATGGCAAAAGATCAAAAATACCCTCCGCTAAAATCTTACCACGTTTTCTCCTACACCCCCTAAGGGTATAATGGACTTTTATCGATAGATAGGTTAAAAATTAGCTCCAGCTCCAAACACAAATAATTTTAGCCAACTAAAGTCTTCTAAACTTTAGTTAGGACTAATTTTTAGTTTTAAGCCATCCAAACAGCTCCTTCGTCATCCTTTTTATTCAGAAAAGCTTGCAAGCGGGCCGGCACACGCTCCTACAGGAACGGGCGACGCAGCTGGGCCGTCAGCCGGTGTTCTGCATGCCGGCAGCGATGCCCTTCATGGTGAGGATGAGCGTGTCCTCCAGCCCGGGGTCGTACTCGCTGCTGGGGTTCAGCTTCACGAGCTCCTCCGCCGTCGACCCCAGCAGCTCCTTGGACAGCGGCGCGCCCCTCGCCGCCGGCTTGAACCCGCCGTCCCGGATCCGCTTCAGCGTGTACGCCTGGCACGCGTTGAGCGCCGTGATGTACGAGTCCCGCAGCATCAGCTGCTGCTGCAGGTACGGGTCGCTCTCCAGCAGGTCCCTGTGCCCGGCCACCTGCAGGAGCAGGTTCTGCGTCTCCGCGTAGTTCGCCCGCAGCTGCTCGCCGAACGGCCGCAGGTCGCCGGGGACCAGGAGCTTGTCGTAGAGCTCGGCGATGCCGGGGTCGCCCTTGGCGAACACCATCTCCAGGAGGTCGATGGTGACGCGGAAGAAGGGCCACTCGTCGTACATTTCCCGGAGCGTGGCGAGACCGCCGGGGCTCCCTGCTGCGTGCCGGAATGCGGCGCCGAAGCCCAGCCACACGGGGAGGTGGAACCGCGTCTGCGTCCACGCGAAAATCCACGGGATGGCACGCAGGGACTCGATGCCGCCGCCGGGCTTCCGCTTCGACGGCCGGCTGCCGATGTTCATCCGCCCGTACTCCGACTCCGGCGTCGCCGCGCGGAAGTACTCCACGAAGCGCGGCTCCCGGAACACGATGGACCGGTACTCCTCCGTCGACACCGCCGCCATGTCGTCGAGCAGGCGCCGCCACTCGAGCTTCGGGGACACCGGCGGGTTCATGCCGTGCTCCAGCGTCGCCGCCGTGAACCGCTGCAGCGTCCGGAAGCAGAGGTTCTCCTCGCCGAAGGACTTCTCGATGACCTCGCCCTGGACGGTCACGCGGAGCGAGCCGTTGACGGTGTTGGGCGGCTGCGACAGGATGGCCAGGTGGCTCGGCCCGCCGCCGCGGCCCACGGTGCCCCCGCGACCGTGGAAGATGGTCAGCTTCACGCCGTGCCGCTCCGCCACGCCCACGATCTCCTCCTGGGCCTTGTACAGCTGCCACGCCGCGGACAGCCGGCCGGCGTCCTTGCCGGAGTCCGAGTACCCGATCATGACCTCCTGCTTGCCGCGGATCCGCTGCTTGTACCAGTCGTTGGAGAACAGGAGCTCCATGGTGGCGGGGCCCTGCTGAAGGTCGGCGAGCTTCTCGAACAGCGGCACGACCCTCAGGGGCCTCTTGATGCCGCACTCCCGCTGCAGCAGCTCGACGGCGAGCACGTCCGACGGCGCGGTGGCCATGGAGATGATGTACGCGCCGAAGCTGTCGGCGGGGAGCTCGGCGATGACCCGGAACGTGCCGAGCACGTCGGCGACCTCGTCGGACTGCGGCAGGTCGGGTCCGAAGAGCGGGCGCTTGCCGCGGAGCTCGGAGACGAGCCATTCCTGGCGCTGCTCCTCGGGCCACTCACGGTAGGAGCCGATGCCAAGGTGCGTGGTGATCGCGTCCATGGCGTCCGTGTGGCGCTCGGACTCCTGCCGGATGTCGAGCTTGACGAGGGAGAGCCCGAAGGTGGAGACCTGCCGCATGAAGTCCAGGAGGTTGCCGTCGGCGATCAGCTTGTCGCCACAGTCGCACAGTGACCGGTAGCACAGCTCAAGAGGCTCCAAGAACTGCAGCAAGCCGCATCACCAACTCAGCAAGACATAAATTTCTCATCACATCTAAAATTCTAGATCGCAGATGAGCTTGACAACCTTTTTTGTCAGCTCTCTAGGTTGTGCTGAGATGTGAATGTGAGATCTACAAACCTGCTTGACATTGACGAATGTCTTGTCTTCCGGGATGTTAGAAACTCCGTGCGACAAGATCTGCCGAGCACGCTCGCAGGTGTTGTACAGCTTGTCCCTCACATCGCCGAGCACGATCCGGTAAGGTTCTCGCGGGGAAATCTGCTTCCAAAACTCTGCAGCAGATGAAACTATGGTCAGAGTTTGCTCTTGTTCATTGTTATACAACTGTGACATGCTACATGTTCATGCCCTGAACAATATTCTAACCAATCAAGCTTACCGATGTAGTATTTGGCGTACTCCCGCGAAGATTGCCGGTGCAGTTCGTCGGCGCGGGCTCGGAGCTCGTCGTTGCAGCGCCACATAGAGAGCTTCAGGGGAACCAATTATTGCACGGTCAGGGCTACAGTGCTTATGTCACAGCCGGGCTGATAAAAAAATCAGTGTACCTCGAACATCAAATCCGCCATTTTTGAGAAGTACATGTTGGCAGCCATCATCCTGGCCAGCAAGCATACGTCCCTGGTAACCTCAGGTGTGACTCTCGGATTGCCTGTTAAGCACATTCAGAAATCAGAACAGAAATGTTCACATGAATTTCTTTACATGAAGTGGTTCAAGACGTGAGAGCAGTTGTGCTACCGTCGCGATCACCGCCCATCCAGGAGGAGAACTGGATGAGCGGGGCGTCGTAGGGGAGGCGCTCGTCGATGCCGATGTTCTTGAGCGCCGTGTCGACGCGGCGGAGAAACTTGGGCACGCCGTTCCAGATGGTGTCGTCGAAGTAGCTCATCCCAGCCCGCATCTCGTCCTGCGGCTTCGGCTGCGCCCGCAGGATCTCGTCCGTCCTCAACGCCGCCAGAATCTGCAAAGAGCACGAACCTGTTGCGGTTAATTTGCACCATCCACCACACCATCTGGATGGAGTAGAACATGGCCAAAAGATCAAATGGCGTTGACATCTTGCCTCTCTCTGCAGGGCCTCGTCGATCTCCTGCCGCTCGTTCTCCGCGATGCCCTCGGCGCAGAGCTGTGTCAGGCAGTTCCTAATCCTGAGACAAACAACAGGGCACACAAAGAAAAGAAGATGAGCTCGATCGCCATTGATCAGGTTCAGCTCAGCTCGGCGTTGACGTGCTGGGTCACTGACCTCGCGTGCTTCTGGAGCAGCGACCGCCGGACGGACTGGGTGGGGTGCGCGGTGAGGACGATGTCGATGGTCTGGCCCCTGAGCGCGTCGAACACCTCCCGGGGCGTCTTGCCGAGGCCGACCACCAGGCGCTGGAGCGTCTCGTCGATGTCGGACTCGGTAGACGCGGAGGCCTCGTCAGCGAAGCCGCCGCCGCGCCGGTCCGTCTCCGCCTTCTTTCGGTACGCCATCTGGACCTCCTCGGCGATGTTGGCCAGGTTGAGCATGTGCGAGAATGAGCTCGCCACCATGATGGCGTCGCCCACGTCCAGGCTCGTCAGGAGCGCGCCCAGCTCGTCAAGCCGCGCCGGGTCGCCGCCGACGTGGTACTCGCCGGAGAGCCTCAGGCACTCCTCGACCACTTGTCTGAAGTCGCCGCCGTGCAGGCCCTGGAGGATGTCCAGGAACCGCGCGACGAGGAGAGTCTCGTAGCCCACCAGGCGGTCGTCCGCGGGCACCTTCTCCGGCGCGCTCTGCCGCCCGGGGTGGGCGTCGACGGGCCGCCGCTCCTCGGCACCGCTGCTGGCACTGGCCGCTCCCGCCACCGCCTTGGCCGCCGCGGACGCCGACTCGCTCCGAGCCCTGCGGACGGTGCACCGCGCGAGCTTGAGCCTCCTCCGGCTCGCCGGGAGCTCCACGAGGAGGGTGAAGGGTGCGAGACGGAGGGAAACCATGGCGCCGCCTCGCACCGTACAAAACACCTGCACGCGTAGTGTTCCCGGCAGGAAAAGATCATACGAGTATCAGGACATGGTAAGTGCGGCGAGCTGCGAGACGGGGACGCCATTTCGTCGGGATTAAAGAGGAGCAAGAGAGACGCCACGCCATACAAACGTTTGATGGACGTTTTGTCGCCCAGTTGCTCGATCGTGTGAAGATCGTGAGAAACCCGGCTTCTGCTTCTTTCAAGTTTTGTATGCATCTTGTGCCCCCAAAACTGTCTCACTCCTCTTTTGCTCCTGTTGTAGGCACCTGCCGCTCGGTGGCGCTTTGGGTACTTGAAGAGCTGTGGCAGGTTTTTGAGTGAGATTCAGGTAAATTGGACCAACAGGGATAGCCAGAACATCTCCAAAAAACAGATTTCTGAACATTTTGCAGCAACGTCTGCCACACACGACCACTTCGACCACGGTTCTACTGAAAGCATCAACCT
This sequence comes from Setaria italica, assembly GCF_000263155.2. Classification (NCBI taxonomy): domain Eukaryota; kingdom Viridiplantae; phylum Streptophyta; class Magnoliopsida; order Poales; family Poaceae; genus Setaria; species Setaria italica. Next base: position 13,060,189 of record NC_028454.1, on the reverse strand, counting down.
TGCGGCATTTGGAATCTAAGTAGAATCAAAACATATGTAGCCGAGCTGATTCTGAAAGTTTAGCATGATGCAATATTAAGGAAATAAGTTAGGATCAAGCTGTAAAATAAAGAAGGCTCCACAGAACCATTTGTTGACAGGGTAATGCATATACTTCTCGCTTCTGAATTATTGTATGTTGGGGGCATGAAAATGAAATGCAAGCTTTTGCAACAACATGCCCCATCTTATTATCATTGCAAAAATCATTTTTAATACAATGATAGAAAAGATGGCTAGCATACTTATTTTCATCAGTTGTTCTCACTATCGTAAATAAATAATAAAGAAAGATTTACATCATGTAGAAATGATCTGACATTTCCACAGCCATAGAGACCTAAGGTAGAATACGCTAATATGAACTAAAAAAAGGTACAGAAACAGACCTACAAAATCTAATTACAATGAAGAAAACGATGTTATTCACATTTTTCTCACTTCATCTTGTAATAGCTGAATATACAGAAAAGGAGTACCATACACATCTGCAGTTAGGTGTCATATATCACTCCAGTTATCATCATCACCTCCCTCATCACTGGCTACAGCCTGATAACATGGAACTAATCAGGAGGAAACAAAAGAACAGCCCAAACACTAACATAAAGGGGAATTGGCACAATACTAACCTGTCGAATAGCATTTGCCTTCTCCAAAATTGCCACAACGTTGGAATTGGCTGTTGATTGTGATGAGGTGTCTGTCTTAGATGCATTTGTCCGTCTTAAATTGAAGGTCTGCACAAGACAAACATATTGATGGGTTGGTTAAGCATTATAGGAGAGCTCCTGGCTCTCATTATCATGCAGGCAGCCAGGCAAGAATGTAGAAATCTCAAGTCACAGGGTCCAACAGGCTGTTATGCAAGTACAATGGTCTGCATATTCAAAGATACCTTGCTCCGGATTTGTTGAAGCAACTCCTCCCTTTCGTCCAAGCTTTTAATGTCACTGCCTACTGTTTTTGACCTTTCATGTCCATTAGGCTTCAGCTGCTCTGACTGTGATAGTTGGATAGGCAAATGAATAAAAGAATCAGAAAGTGTATGCCACAATCAGAAGCCATAAAATTGGTAATGAGCTTTCTAATTTCAAGAATCAATTGATCAATACTGGGCCTTGTACTTGTTTTAGTTGGCAAAATAAATGGGCACAGGACATGGTCAGTATACGCCAAACAGTGTTGTGGATCAGAATATCAGATTGCTTTTATGAATCACAGGTAGTTGGATTCATGGTCCGCATTCCTTTTTTCCTTTCGGACTAACCTATCGGTTATGTCAATGTATTTTACCATTAAAAAACCCAAAAAAATGTGAGGTCTCTCGAATCCAAAGAAGGTCCACATTTCCTTTCATGTAAGCAGTATATTAACAGCAGTATAAGACTATAAAGAATAACATATCAGATTTTTTTCAACTAAAAGAGCAGAACAAACCTTATCCCTGATCTGCTGAAGCAAACTTGATTTGATATCAATGATACTAGAAGGATTAATGATTTCTTTTACACCATCAGTTTTCTGGACATCCTACATATACCAAGTATACAGTTTCATCAACAAGATATAACAACAGTTATCAATGCAAGTATTCAAACAGGGTCAATCAAATAAATGGTCCATACCACTTCCTTAGCATGCCCTTGTGGATCCTGTAGTGCAGCTGGAAGAGGATGTTCTTCCTGGGCAGAGGTGTGCACATGTGGTAGGCATGAAGATTTCCTAAACATATCTTTAGCTGTAATGCCTCTTTCCTCTTCTAGTGGAGTTGTTTGTCTCGTCATCCTCCACTGCATTGGGGGAAGAGGAGGTGGTGGTGGCAACTGATCTTCAGCTGGTGGTAAATTCAGTGGATTGTGTGGAATGGAGGCTTCATCGTTTTGATCGTCGTTTCTGGACATTAATGTATCAAAGTTTGGAAGTTCTTCAACAGAATGGGATTCTAATGTGCCTAGTCCATTCTGATCCCCAATATCTGCAAGTGAAATAGTTGACTTCACACCAGACAAGTTCATTTGCTCAAATCCCGCGTAGCTAGATAAAGGTACTGTCGAGGATCCTATCTGATTAGAATCGCCATACAATTCATGTTCCTCCAGTCCAACTCCGTCTTCTTGATCCCACACCTCAGAATTTGAATATAAACGTGGACTTAGATCATCGTATGAAGAATAACTGTATGACCTACCAAAAGTGTCATCTTCAGACTCAGAACCACTGCCTGGCTGTGGAATGGAAGACTCTGACAGCAACTGAAATGTTGGTAACATCATATCATCAGAGTTCTCATGAAGATTGCCATCACAGAAATCTAGGTTCAGTTTTGACATCTCAAATGCACTCATGGGGTGAAAAGATATTTTCATATACTCAAGTGGCGGAGACGATTTCTCAGAGTATTGACGGCTGGAAAAGATTGATGATTTGGACAATCCATTCATTCCATTTTCTGATCTGTTCTCAAACTGAGATTCATCCGTGAATACTGTTCCACTTGGTTCTGCAATAGGATTTAGGGTAGATTCATCATTCACACTTGCATCAGCATTTGGTCTCTCAGATGACATAGGAAGATCGGTATATTTGGGAGAAGTTCTTCTCTGAAGTGTATTAGCAAGAAATCTTTGTGCAATACTTGAAAAGCTTGATGCAGACACCATATGCATGTCATTTCTCATGTTGGTTGAGTACATTTCAGTGCAATTTTCAGCACTTTCTTCAGATTCTAGAAGCTCACTTATTGAAGTCTGCTTGCCAATCATATTATTATGCTCGAAGGATGAGGAGGAAAAATCTGAGGGCCCATCAGTTCGACTATGAACTTGGTCAGGTATTCTGGCCGCTGATTGATTTGCCCCTGTGCCGTTGAGGTTTGTAGAACCAGGACGGATGCCAACAAGCTTTCCCACGAAGCTGCTGGTAATTGATGTGTTTCCATTCGGAACATCTACAACTGCTGATTCAATAGGCTTTGAACAATGTAGTTCTGTGAATTCAGTTGAATGGCTTGGTTGAGGTACTTCAAAACCAGGTGGAGTATCCTCCCTTGGAGTATCTTGGGCACCAAATACTGGAGGTTTAGATGGTTCAAGTCCAAAGAGCCCGGCATTTGTCCAGAGTTTAACAGACGGTACTACAGTAGATGCAGTAGATGTATTTGTAGGAATACCTTGGGTTGCAAATCTGTTCTCCAATGGTTCCTTAAGAGGCTCACCCTGTGAATTAGACACTTCACTTGCACCAGTAGATGTAGTAGAGGTATTTGTAGGAACATCTTGAGTTGCAGACCTATTCTCTGATGGTTCATTACGAGGCTCACTCCATGACTGAGACACTTCAGACACACCACAATCACCTAGTTCCTCATGCTTCTCTCCGGGATAATCCTGAGACCTACTTTCAGAAACAACCCATGATTCATTGGCAATATCACCAGGTGAGCTTTTAGCAGCAGGTGCCATCTCGAAAGCTTCCTCATCAATCACCACGTTGGAAATGGTAGGTCCGGATACAACATCATCAGTGGCATCATCAGTAAAATCACCAGTATTTTCTACGTTGCTTTCAAGGTTTTGGTTGGCAACAGCAGACTCTTCATTGGACGGAATAACCATATAGGTGACCTCTGGTTCTGGAATCTCAGGAGTGTCTCCAAGACCATCTTCTGCCTTACTCTCAGGTATTTGATTGTGAACAGGGGATCTTCCATTGGGAGGTATGGCTGTATGGACTTGCAGTTCCGGCTCTGAAATTTCATAAGGATCTCCACAAGCACCCTCCATGCTACTCTCATGGATTTTAGTGACAACAGATGACTCTTTATACGTAGTTACAGATGTATATTCTGAAAACTCTAGCTGCGAAATCTCAGGAGAATCTGCATTTGACAAGTGGGGGAAATCAACTGCTCTTTCAGAAGTGCAAGAAATATTAGAATCTTGACATGTGTCAGTAAAATCGGCAACAGAGGAATCAGGATGCTGTGAAACAATGTCATCAGTTGCCCCCACTTGAGGTGCTTCAGCATTAAAGGAAGGTAATGGCATCACTTGATTTTTAGTTTGAGATTCAGCTTCAGTTTCTGTCTCAGACTCCAGTGTGTTAAGTGCATCCATGTAGTTGTCTGTTTCACCTGGAATTTCATCATGGTGGTTCAAGACCAATGGTGATTTTGTCTTTTTAAGTAAGGCATCTTGCTGCTCCAAAGTATCCATCCCCTTATGGTCAATTTCTTTCTGCGCAGAGCTAATGCAAGTAGGCTCTGCATCTTCAGCCTTATCCATAACAACATCATCACAGTAGACAGAACTAGTAGACATGATAATTGCAGCCTTTTCATCCCATTTAACATAAGGCGATCTAGCAACCACATCATCTGGCAGGGAACCTTGCTTCAAATCATCACCTGCATCATCCACACTGGTACTGCTATGTTGTATGCGCAAAGGCAAGTCGCTGGGCTTGTGCAGCTTAGTATTTGATGACTTTCCATGACCATTTTCATGAGGAACAGTGGAAGGTTTTGTATCTAAAGCTTGGTCTACTGAACTCAGCCGTGTCTTTGAACTAAAAGAAGAAGATCTGCTTATATTCTCAGGATTACATCTTGCATCAGGTGTAGATCTATGCTCTGAGAAACTCTGACCATCGGTGCTGGGAGATGCAAACGGCCTGCAGGAAAACACGCTATTAATACTGCTGTTCTAGGTGTGTCCTTCAAATATAAAAGGAATAGCCATGGAAGATGAAGACGGATACACAATTATTGCATCTTAAAGGATGGAATATGTAACACCTGTTAACAGGTTGGCCAGCAGTAAGTGATCGCTGCAATTCACCACTCCTATGCCTGGATGTGGCTTGTCCATGATATGGCTCCCTTAGTCGCGATCCTTTTCTCTGTACAAGTTCATAAGCTCTATTAAGTCTTTAAGCAAGTCCCCAACATGACAAAAGATTACATCTGCCAAACTAGCACAAAACATCAGGGAGCCACAACTATTCAGTAACAGAAGCAACAAAGCATTGTGGCCCAGTAATACATTCAGAAGTTACCATTTATCGTTTCGTAGATTAACCATTTATGAAAGCAAATATGAAGCAGGAAAGGAGCTCCTTTGGTAACAGAAGCAATGAAGCAAAGTGACTCAGCGATGCATTTATCAGTTATCAAGATATCCTCATAGGTTAACCCTTTATGAAGTTATGCTTCTAAAGATATTCAAGCACAACGACAAATCCAATTCTTGTCAGCCTTTTTTAAGGAGTAGCTACTTCATTCTTACATGAGAAAATAGCCTAGAAGGATAAAAGGGATGATGATACCATCCCATACGGTATCTCAAAACTGAAAAGTGAAAGATGCTTTCATGTATCATTATATTTCCCAAGAACAATATTCTGATTTTGAACTGAAGTGGATGTGAAGTACAAAATGATTGTGCCCATTAATTTATAAATCTGTTCGCTTAGTGGTTCAACATCACACGTAGATTGGTTGGCCGGTTGGTTGTTCATGTTCTTATGTGTAACATGTGCTGAATTTCAAGAGAGCTAACTAAGCACAAATATCAACTTCAGATACTGAGAATGAAGAGTAGACCTTGATTTTCTGAGATCTCTTTTCTCTTTGGTGATTAGTAGTCTTGTCTGCTCTCATCATATCCCATGCTTTCTTGAAATAGGACGGATCAGAGTATCTCTTTAAACAGGCCCCAGCACCAGCATTATCGAATCTGGAGGGCAATAATTTTAGATACAAAAAAAAAGATTATGAAGGAAAGTTTTAGTACTTACTTATCAAGAAGGTAAAGACGTGGTGGATCTCGGCATTCTTCATAGGAGTCCATCATAAAACGAGGCAGGTCACTGGATAGCAGGTGATTTTGCTCATTTTGAAGCTGAGTGTGCCAATCAGAGCCTGTGTTTTATCAATCAATTCAGTAAAACTGCACGATAATCCTATATCAAAGAATTGGGCACATATGATAGATATTTCATTAACAGGATGGATTCTCTTGATCAGGGTATTTTTAGACATTGACGAAGTGGATGGATACTGACCCGGTACATAGGCAAAATGTATGTGGCTCTTCTGATTCTTCACAGCTTTTTCAAGAGATGGAAGTGCTGCTTCAATGTTCTGTACTCGAGTTAGCACCTTACGCCCCCTAGCAGATGTAGCGATAACTTGCTCGTGTAGGTCATGGAAAACATCAGCTGCAAATCTGGTATGAACAAAGTATCTATAAGCATAGGCATGGTAAATAGAGAACTTAAACAGCACCCATTGAAGCCAACCGAAAGCTAGCACATTGCTTTTTCCAAATACTGTTATGATACATATAGTAGTATATCAAGAACCATGGTACCTAACCTAAGTACAACTTGGAGACCATTTATACAAGAGAAAAGGTAAAATAAAACCATAGAAGCATTAATAGATGAAAACAAGTTCCTCAGAGTGGCAACAATTTTTATTAGCAAGAAACGGAAATTGATAGCAGCAACGGAGATTGTCCAACCAAAATTTGCAAAGACCCCTTGAGACAAGCATTTAACAACACCAAGCCATCCGAAATGCGCCCAGTCAACCACTACACAACCTAAACCAGAACCTTTCAGAATCGCCCGTTACATCATAACTTCCGCAACACAAACTCTCAAAGGTAGCACGAGATCTTTCCTAAAACCTCGATGCCATACCCAAAGCACACAATCAATTCCCACCAATTCAGCAAAGCATGCCTCCTAAAGCAAGCGAATGTGGCCAAAAATAACATAAATGATACTAGCAGGCACAGCAGTTACGTCAAACGTTGGACCGGAAACGTGAAATTTAGCACCATCTGATTCAGTCCCAAGTAACTGGATCTCATAAAACAGAACCTCCAAATGTCACCGGTGCTAAAAAAGGGACATTCAATTCCGTCCAGGTAGAGCCACAATTTTCAAAGGCCTGCACACAGAAACACTGCTCTCTAACAATTCCTATTCCTCTAGCGCAGCACTCGGCTCTTTTGCCCTAAGCGAATCCAACCACCTCAACACCAGATCCCACTACTTCATATCACTGCACTCACAGGCTGTAACCAAACTCCCCAACCAGCGCCAAAGTCCTCGCCGGAAGCCGCCAAACTCGTAGCGCGGCAGATCCCAGCCAGGAACCACAAAGAGGCGCACAGCCGCGGAGCCGAAGCACACATGAAGCGGGTAGCGAGAGGCAGCGAGGGAGAGGGAGGGGCCTTACTCCGCGAGATCTCCGAGCTGGCGCAGGATCCCGACGAGCCCCGCGACGGCGACGCCCTCGAGCAGCGCCTTGGGCTCCTCCTCCCCGGCGGCGGCCGCTCCCCTCTTCCCCGCCGCTCCGGTCCCGACGGCAGCTCCTCCTACCCCGCCTCCTCCTCCGCCGCCGCCGCCGTAGAGGTCGGGGTCCCCGAGCCCCACCTCATTCCGCACCTCGAACCTGACCAGCGGCATCGCCTCCTCCTGCTCAGCTCACCGGGTCCGCGCGGCCGCGGCGGGAGCCCTCCTCATGCAGCCCCGGCGCGCGGTATAGACGCCCGCCGACGCGACGCCGCAACGGCTACTTTTCTGGTGGCGCGGCGGGAGTGGGAGCAGGTGCGCCGGGTCGCTCTGGGCGCCTGCCCGGTTGCCGCCTCCGCAAGGAAGAGCAGGGCGCGCTGCTGGGGGCCGGAGTGAGGTGAGGCGGACTGGGCGGGGGTGAGGCGCACACGAGTAGTGGTGGAGGTGGAGGCGACGCCGACCCGTGGAGGGCGAAGGGGAGGAGGGGAGGGAGCGGAGGGGGGGCGCGTCGGTCTCCGACAAGGTGCGGGACGAAAGGGACGCGGGGAGGAAAGGCAGCGCGGCGGCACGGCACGAGGGTGCGGGGGTAGGAGGAGCGGGCGGCTGGATGGGTGTGTGCTCGGGTCCAGCGCCGCAGGTGGGTGCGTGCGTGTGTTTGTGCCGGGTTGCTTGGCTTTGCTTGCTTGCTGTTCCAGCCAGGGGTCGCCAGGTCGGGCCGCGGTTTTTGCTGGTCGTCCGTGTTGTTGTTTTATTCCCCGTGCCGGAAGTCACCGTGGACTTTGGACTCGCGGGAGGGATCTTGGGGAGTGCGATTTGTGTGGGCGGCGACAGTGTTTTTCTGGTCATGTCAGCTGCAGTGTCCTGAGCAAAAAATCGTGCTAAAGTTTAGCACCTGTCACATCGGATATTGATACCAATTATGAGTATTAAACATAGGTTAATTATAAAACTAATTGTACAGATGGAGTCTAATTCACGAGACGAATCTATTAAGCCTAATTAGTCCATGATGTGACAATGTGGTGCTACGGTAACTATTTGCTAATGATGAGTTAACTTGCGAATTAGCCTATGGGTTCTGCAATTAATTTTATAATTAGCTCATGTTTAGTTCTTCTAATTAGCATCCGAACATCTGATGTGATACGGCTAAAGTTTAGCTCCAAACACCCCCTGAGATTGGGGACAACTGGACAAAGGCTCACTTGAGCTGATGCATACAGGAGCACTGAACTTGAACATATGTGTTGATTTTAAACTGTTACGGAAAAAGAAGAATTGATTTTGAAATTGTGAGGAGGAAAAAAAAAGAGGATTATGATTGTGTTAGAGAACTTGTTGAATCATTGCAGGTACCCTGTTACTGCTGATTTTTCTTTTGAGAAGATGTCCCTTTGGGAGGTTTGGATTCCTAGGCTAGGCCTAATTATCAGGTCAGGTGTTTATGTGAGCACTTTCGTACTTGAAGTACAGTATAGTAATGATGGTGGTAGAGTAGGTGGCAGTGGAGCTTCCATGATCCTGTCTAGTTCAACAGGCAAGTTGGCAACACACCTCCTCGCCTCGTATATCTTCACCGCACACAAACCATTCCCTGCACTATTATGCTTTTGAGATCAAGATGCTTCTAACTAAACTCGGGCTCTGCAAATGTATACAAGTCAACTGCGAATCTAAACTCTTTCCTTCATACCCACAACGGGATCAGAATTCAGAAGTTGGAGATCTGCTACACTGAAAAGCACACGATTTGCTCCAATGTCACTGCGAATTTCATTTCACCGGATGTGGATTCCTTTCCGTCATGCAAGATTTTTCCTGGATAAAGGAAGCTGACACGGTGGTGGGGAAGCTTGGGAGAATTACTGGAACGGAACGGGACCATATCTGCTCTGCTTCCAACTGAATTCAGGACAGCGAATTCAGTTCCGGTTGTTGGCACACGCAGCCAGCCAGCGCGCCGAGCTGGAGGCCTGGAGCTATGCTCCATCCGATTTGAATGCTCCTGCACGGTTCCCTGTTGCTGTGGCGCCATCGCTTGCCTCCATAATAAACGACCCGTCCTGCTTGTCTGTCCCAGTTCAAACAAAAAAAAAAGATAGTAAAAGAAAGACCCGTGGCAGGGCAGGCAGCGTGATCATGAGTAAAACTTTTCTCGCGGCATCATTTTCCGGTGGGGCAGCGCGGGGTAAAGCCGAATCATATCCGGTGATGTCACTCGGATTCAGTGATGGGGAGGCATCGCCGGATTCAGCTGGGCTCAGTACTAGGAAGGAGTAGCTGCTGCCGTACTGTGGCGGGGTAGGTGTGCCGCATTTCTTTTCTTGCGTGTGGGACACACGGTAACAAATGCGTGGTATAGACTGGATCTGTTCGGTCTCGTCTCTGGCCTGCATTTTTTTAAATAATTTTTTGCTGGTTCTGTTTAATCCTATTTGTTGGGTGCAATCCATGGATTCAGAGAGGTGCTGGTCCATAGCTATGTGCCTACAGGGACTGTGGTGCTTTTCAGGACGACTGGACGAGGCAGCCAACCAGAGATCTGTCGAGCGAAATGATCTCAGCTTGTGTGTAGGGTAGACTGGTAGAGGGAAGCTGTACAGGTTTGCTTCGTGTTTACACAAACGCTGTTTTACATGGTCCACTGCCAATAAAACGGTTTACCGTCGAGTGTTGTCAGTCGTTACTACCATCCACCAAACCTGGTCTAAGCACCAGTAAGACTGGCCATTACTTCACCAGTATTTTTTTAACACATTGAGTAGCAGTTTCACCACATCTTTCTCATGTCCATAAGCATTTGATTTTGGACATCTTCGTTCTGAACTTTCTCTAGGACAACTAGCAGGTACTGTAACAATCCACGACTTGTGCGAGTTGTACTGCATCTTTTTCATGACCACGAGAAAAATTGCCACTTCTCATGACCCTTGGAGCAAGTCCTGAAACTCATCTTGATCTGATCCACCACGTTCCCACCACCACAAAAAGAAATCACTGGGTATCGGCAGCGCAGATGAGGCTCCGCACGTACTGTACGGGTACGCCGAGCATGCCACGCATGGTCCAGCAGCCAGCAGCTCCGCCGGGCGCCGGGACCAGGAGGACTAGGGGCGGCGGGCCATGCGAAAAGTGGCCGCCGTCCTTGGAAATTATGGGCGCTTTCCCCCACACCCCTCTGGTCCCGGTCCACTGCCCCCCGACGCCATCTGTCTCAGCTCCCCGCCCGTACGATCCCCTCGCTGGCTGGCCGCCGCGGAATCTCCCTGCCTGTCCGTCTGCTCGTCTTGCTCGCCGCCTTTAGTTTACTCCTAGTTTAGCGTGTGATGCACTGCCGCTAATTTAATCCCGGTCCCTCCTCCCCGCCGCTGGCAGCCGGAGTTGACCAGCCGGACAGCCCACACACGCCTGACGAAACGAGCCGGAGCCGATTCGTGGCTCCTCTGGCTCCTTGCCGGTTTGTGAGGAGGAGGAGAAGCAGGGAGAAAAGGAGCTCCCCGCCGTCAGAACGAGCCGGTGCCCGAAATCAACGCAACGGCGAGGGGGGTTGGTTTGGTTCGGTACAGACGCTGCGCTGGCCGCGCATCGCTGTTCCCGACGCCACTGTTTCAGCATTCAGTGCCTGGCTGCCTGCTCAACACCTCTCTCTACAGACGCATGATGAGATCAGGCCTGATATTCTGGGTGCAGTGCAGAGGACAAATGGCCCCCGTCTGGAGCTGCGACGGCGACACGGCGCAGAGGCCCGGCCATCGCCGGAGTGCCAGATGCCCAGACCGCCAGACGGGATGGTGGCCGTGCCACCAGATCATTGGTGTTGAGAAATCTGATGAGTTTTCCCGATGAGGTGACACGGCCACGTCAGTAACGTCCTTGTGCAATTACGGAGCAGGACGCTACCGAGTAGAATGGTCACGCGCTGAAAGGGATCGTCCAACTCGCCGTCGCCGGAGCTGATCCTGCTCGCGAGGTGGGCCGGGGGACACTGCTCACGAATCGCGACGGATCGCGGCTGCGTGATTGCGTACCATTAGATTAGCTGGCTAATACTGCCACATGGGCGCATTGCCTACAGCAGAGCTGCTCAACTACACTCCACTGACTGCGTTTCTTTCATAGAGCCGCTGAGCCGCAGCATTCAGCTGGATCCGCAGGCCCGATCGATCCAAGCACAGAAGCCACACTGTTTGCCCCGCAAGCAGAACAGAAGACAGGCACGGGGACGCTCTGACAGTCTGACTGAATCTTTAGCACGGGCACGCCAGGGCCTAGGGCTGCAAGATGCACGGTTGATGGTAGTCACAGTCAGCAGTCAAAAAAGGGAGATCCCAGGCTCCCTGCGCTTTTTTGCACGCTCGAGTGAAAAGATGGTGGATCTGGTCATGGGACGGTGCCAGTTCAGTACAGCACGGCTGCTGCAGCGCTGGGTGAATGAGACCAACAGGAAGGGACTGAACATGGTTGGTGCAGCAGGCCCGGCTGAAGACGACGGACACATGCGATGCCGATGCCCCGACCCCGATCGATCCAGGCACCCAGCGCCGTCCAACGAGATCACCAGTTCGCCGCGCCTTTGCCGTTGGCTGCGCGCGGCTTCTTCATTTGCGTAGATCCAAACGTGGGGCCGCACGAGCGGTTACGTGCTTGCGTCATTGCGTGTGTTCGCGAGAGTCTGGTAAAACGGCTGCCACAGGATGATGCCCAGTAGTAATAAAATTCTATGTCACTGCACGTAAAAAAATCAGTTCTACCGTAGAACTTCTACGGCAGGATTACGGAGATACACACCAAAAAGACGGTGAACCGTGGCAACTCACATTCTGGGTACTCCAGCCAGACTTTGATCTGCCTGGTGGTGGCGGCTGTGCGTTAGGCCGGGTTTGGGCCTTCAGGTTCCAATCCAGCCAGTAAAAAACCACCACCCGCAGGCGGAGAATCACGACCCAGCCCAGCGCTGAATAGCGAAACGACAGCAGCTGGACGCATGTGAAGGCCCGAATAAAAACAGCCCAATACGCCCAACCCCGTCGTCGGCTGCGCCACTTCTTCGTTCCTCCTAAGGCCGAAGCAGGCATGATCGACGGCGCCGTCGTTGGCAACTTGTCATTGCAGAGACATAGCAGCCAGGACGCCACTGCTAGCGCTAGCAGGTGCTCAAGCAGGATGCCCACTTGCCCAGGCAGATAGTATGCAGGTATAGTTGGCCTGTTCGCTTCAGCTTATTCAACCGGCTTATCAGCCACCAAACAGTATTTTCCTCTCACAAAAAATCAGCCGTTTCAGCTTTTCAGCCGGCTTATAAGCTGAAGCGAACAGATCCAGTGTGGGCACTGAACTGTTGCTTATTACAGGCGCACCATCCCAATCAGAGGTAAGGGAATCATTCAGAACCGCCAGCCCCCAAAGCAAAGCAACGCGAAGTTGCCCACCCAGTCAGCCACCACTTCAGATACCAGGGCCACTGAGGACAGCAACAAATATCCTACTTCATCTAATACCACTGTAGGACCTAGTACATTTCAGCCATTCAGAATTGGACAGGTAGGACCTTCTGGCTCCACAATGACCACTGTTTCTTAGCATGTCCTGCAAAAGATCGAGGCAGAGGTTCATGAGGTCCTGCTCGTTTCTTTATTATTTCTATGAAAAAATTCTGAGAATTTTTTTTTGATTTTTTTAGGCGTATTCTGAGAAAAAATAGCAAGCTTGCCATTTTGGATGCTTTTGCTTCTGATCTTCAAATTTCATGAAAACGTAAGACTATGTTCGGCTTCATGTAAATGTGACTAGCAAACTAACCATAATTTCCTGCACCAGCTGTCTGTGTTAGTGAACCTTAGAGCCCCATTCTATGAATCTACCAAGTTAAACTTGCAATCCAAACCTGATTAAACATTTAACTACATCATTAGGCCCCATTAGCTCAGTTGATGAGCCCAAGTGTCGCTATGTGACTTGCATTCCAATTTACCGTCACTCCTTAAGGGAATAAGAGCATCTCACATGGTCCCTGCAACAGGAGTGCGCTCTACTTCACTTCTACTCTTCAGTCTTCACTGCCCTTTTAAATTCCGTCCACTCCAAGAAGCGCGCCAAAGCACAAGCCCTCTCTCCCTGACTCCCTCCACTCTCGGAGTCTCGGGGATCAGCCATGGCCAGCTCTTGCGTGCTCTTCCACCTCGTCATCGTCGTGTGCCTAGTCCCGGCTTCCATTGCTTCGCCTCATCACAAGCTCCGTCTCTCCGCCTCCGAGGTCGCGGCGCTCGAAGCGGTCGCGCCGCCGCCGCAGGATCAGCCGACCACCTTCTTCGAAGTGGACCGGCCGCACCGGCCGCCGCCGGGCAGCTTCGGCCCGTGCTCCACTCTGCTCCTCTCCCACTCCTTCGCCTACACCTACAACAAGCCCCCCGCCACGGCCGCCTACACGCCGCCGCCATGCCTGGCGGCCGCGGGCAGCCGCGCGTCGGCGATCTCGCTCGCCGTTCTCGAGTGGCGTGCCACGTGCCGGGGCGTCCAATTCGACCGCATCTTCGGCGTCTGGCTCGGCGGCGCCGAGCTCCTCCGCGGCTGCACCGCCGAGCCGCGGCAGAGCGGCGTCGAGTGGACCGTCTCCAAGGACGTGACCAAGTACGCGTCGCTCCTCACCGCCCGCAACTCCACTCTCGCCGTCTACCTCGGCAACATCGTCGACCAACAGTACACAGGCGTCTACCACGCCGAAGTCACACTCCACCTCTACTTCCGCCACCCGCCGCCAGCGCCGCCGCAGCCCGGGTTGGGGCCCGCCGACGTCATCGTGCCGATCTCGCAAAGCCTGCCGCTGAACGACGGGCTGTGGTTCCAGATCAACAACGGCTTCGACGTCGGATCAGCGAGCGTCGTCGTGCGACCAACACGTTCCGTGCGGTTCTCGAGGTGTACCTCTCGTACCACTCCGACGACGAGTTTTGGTACACGAACACACCCAGGGACAATGGCCCGTTCCGCGAGGTCAACGTTCTGATCGACGGCGACATTGTGGGCGCCGTGTGGCCGTTCCCGGTGGTCTACACCGGCGGCATCAACCCTCTCATCTGGCGGCCGATCACCGGCATCGGCTCGTTCAGCCTCCCGTCGTACGACATCGAGCTCACGGCTTTCCTTGGCAAGCTGTTGGGCGGCGAGGAGCACGAGATCGCGTTCCAGGTGACCAACGCCCAGGACGTGTGGTTCGTCGACGCCAACCTCCACCTCTGGCTGGACCCCAGGTGCGCGGCGACGACGGCGGGCGTCGTCAGCTACGACGCGCCGCCGCTGGACACGACGATCGCGTTCCGGCCTGAGGGCCCCCGCAACGAGTTCTACTACACGACGGCGTTCCGGCACGTGTCGGCCTCGGGGTGGGTGCAGACGGCGTCGTACGGCAGGATCACGGCGGCGTGGACGCAGAGGCTGGGGTACGAGAACACGAACAGGATCCAGGACGGCAGCCTGCAGGCGGTGAACCAGACCACCGACGCCTACTCCGGCGCCCACGTCGCCGACCCCGCCGGCGTGCTCTACTCGCAGGAGGCGCAGCAGAGCTTCGCGCTCGGCATGTTCGTGGGCGTGGTGAACCAGACCTCCAACAGCTCGTACACCATCGCGAGGAGCGTGCGGCTGGGGCTCGGCGAGGACCGGGTCGCCGCTGGCAGGTCGGGGTTCTGGTCCCGGTCGCTGCGCAACGCGCAGGACTGCGAGATGGACGTGGACGTCGAGGAAGGGGACGCCGTCGGGGTGTCGTGGGGAGCGCGCCAGACGTACAGGTACGAGGCCTCCGACGCGTGCTACTTCCGCAACGTGACCAGCCTCGGCTACACCGTGGTGTCCGACCACTTCGACGAGGCCTGCGTCAAGGGATCGCCCGGCGGCGGCGTTGCGGAGCTGGCGGCGGGTGCAGGAGCGGCGCGGCTGAGCTCGTAAGACTGAAGCTGATTGTTCGGAGATGGTTGACTTCTTGTGCTTGTTTTTTCCTTTGCTGCGCTTGAGCTGAAGGAGCGAAGTAAGAAAGATCCCTGCATGTGTGTGTTAGTTTACTTTTGCAAAGTGGTGGAAGAAAGAAAATTACCGTAAGATGTATCCTGGAATAAGAGCCTCTCACTTAGTCTCATTTTTCTCAATCCAACTACCATATTAGAAGATATGATAAAACATAGTGCTCCGGTAGTCTTCCTTTACCTTTTCCATTTCCCAATAATTATTGGGACAACCTAATAATTCACCCAACTTGACTCTCACAATATGATAGTTTTATTAGGATGAGATTATTGGGAGACTGCAAAAGCAACCCTCCCAATAACGATGAAAGTAATATTGGGATATCCTTATTAACTAATTATTGAAAAATATTTATTGGAGGACCGGAACCTATTTGTTTTGTTGCGAACGAAGGTGTCAATTTGCAGCTCAGATTCAAGTTTAGGCAAACTATTTCCTGATCCTGAATGGCAACCGGGCATGCTCCCGACCTGTACTATCTCAGGCGAACAAGCAGCACCATGCTCCTGCCCCGTCATGGCGGCGGGACCAGCGGCTGAGCGGCAGCTGGAGCCGACATGCGACATGGCCGAGCTCATCCGCAGCTCTGAATGTTTCAGTAGCGGTGCATGGCTGCGCGAAAATGAAGTGCGACAAGATATGACTAGTATAACGGGCAGATCAAGCCAAAGCATAAAACAACTGTACCATTTGCTCCGATCAAACTGTGTACTACTCATTGGAAGAGCACGTATACTAGACACTTATGGCCAAATCTACTGATTGGAAGGCGTAGAAAACCTAAGAGGTCTATACTGGTTCACCTAGGACTTGACGCCCTGCGATGAGAACAACGTTCTTGTTGCATACGGGGACAAGGTCTCGTATGTGCCACAGGCCCACAGCTTCTTGCAGGCTTGCAGCTAGCATGCCAATTGCCAAGCAACTGCCTCTAGTAGGTGTGCCATCGCACTAGCTCCTTTTAGCTGTTCTTGATCCTCCTGAATTCTTTCATCCATGTAGGATCTTGGTTTGGTTGCTGCAAACTATGCTTGTCCTTGAAGATGAAAGACTTGCTTTCTCAAAAAATAAATAAATAAATAAATAAAATGCTGTTGCAACGACGCAGGGACGCGCGTTTGTGTTCATCGAGTCATTGGACTAGGGCTCGATTTTTTTATTGATAGTCACTAGACCGGGAGACGCCGCTTGAGCCGGTGTCCGTATGGCCACCGATTTCACGGTTTTAGGGGGTGTTTGGATACGAGGTGCTAAACTTTAGCAGAGTCATATCGGATGTTCAGATGCTAATTAAGAGGATTAAACATGAGCTAATTATAAAAATAATTGCACAGATGGAGTCTAATTCGCGAGACGAATCTATTAAGTGACTATCAATAAAAAAATCGAGCCCTAGTCCAATGACTCGATGAACACAAACGCGCGTCCCTGCGTCGTTGCAACAGCATTCGTCTCGCGAATTAGACTCCATCTGTACAATTAGTTTTATAATTAGACTATATTTAATATTCCTAATTAGTATCCAAATATTCGATGTGACAGGTGCTTAAAATTTAGTAGGACCCCTTAGTTTGAATTTGAATCCATGGAAGACTTTGAATTTTGAAAGACTTTCCAGGTCGTCCATGAATGGACGCATCCTCCAGGTTGACGTTGGCCTGATGGTCCGTCCTTTTCATGCAATAAAGGACGCTTGGCTTCATCAATCTTCCCGCAAAGTTTTAAGCCAAGCTACACGGCTACACGCAGTCAGGACTCAGGGAGCATTGCCTCCACTGTGGTCTCAAGTCTCAACTATGGCCGCGCCCTGCATTCACCTTGTCTTTCTCCTTTGTCTGGTCCCAGCCACCGTCGCCTCACCTCATCGTAATCTACGCAAATCCCCGGTCGACATCGCCGCGCTCGACGCGGCCGCACCGTCTCCGGCAGACGCGTCGCGGCCGACCACCTTCTTCGAGGTGGACCGCCCGCTCCGCCCGCCACCGGGCAGCTCCGGCCCGTGCTCCACGCTCCTGCTCTCCAGCTCCTTCGCGTTCACCTTCACCAAGCCGCCCGCCACCGCCGCGTACTCCCCGCCGCCCTGCCTCACCGCGGCGGGCGGCCGCGCCACGGCGATCTCCCTCGCCGTCCTCGAGTGGCACGCCACCTGCCGGGGAGTCCAGTTCGACAGGATCTTCGGCGTCTGGCTCGGCGGCGCCGAGCTCCTCCGCGGCAGCACCGCCGAGCCGCTGCAGAACGGCGTCGTGTGGTCCGTCTCCAAGGACATCACAAGGTACGCGTCCCTCCTCGCCGCCGGCAACTCCACCCTCGCCGTCTTCGTCGAGAACCTCGTCAACAGCCAGTACACCGGCGTGTACTATGCCAACGTGACGCTCCACCTCTACTTCCGCCGCACGCCGACGAGGCCGCCACCCGCCGTGGCTCCCGCCGACCTCATCGTCCCGATGTCCAGAGGCTTGCCTCTGAACGACGGGCTCTGGTACAAGATCCAGAACGCCACCGACGCAGTGTCCACGAGCGTGACGTTGCCATCCAACACGTACCGCGCGGTCGTGGAGGTCTTTGTGTCGTTCCACGGGGACGACGAGTTCTGGTGGACAAACCAGCCCGGTGCCGACGCCAACGGCCCGTTCCGCGAGGTCACTGTCCGTGTTGACGGGGTCCTCGCCGGCGCCGCGTGGCCGTTCCCCGTCATCTTCACCGGCGGCATCAACCCCCTCCTATGGCAGCCCATCACCGGCATCGGCTCCTTCAACCTCCCGACGTACGACGTCGAGGTGACGCCGTTGCTGGGCAAGATGCTGGACGGCAAGGCGCACGTGTTCGCGTTCGCGGTGACCAACGCCGTGGACGTGTGGTACGTCGACGCCAACCTCCACCTCTGGCTTGACCCTGGGAGCACGGCGACGGCGGCGGGCCTCGTGAGCTACGTGGCGCCGGAGTTAGCGGCGGCGACGACGTCCTCCCGAACGACGGCGAGCCGGAAGGTCTCGGCGACCGGATGGGTGAAGTCGTCGTACGGGAACATCACGACGAACGCCACGCAGACGTTCGCCTTCGACAACACCAACGCCGGCGAGACGGTGAACCAGACGACCGTCGCGCACGCCGGCGTCGCCGCCACGGGCCTCGCCGGCGTCCTGTACTACTCGGTGCAGACGCGCCAGAGCTTCCCGCTTTTCTTGGACTCAGGAGCGGACCAGGTAACCGTCACGCACGGGTTGGAGGAGACGACGGTAGCCGCCGGCCGGTGGTCGTCGGGGCCCAGGTACCAGTCGCTGCGCAACACGCAGCGGAGCAGCGTCCGCGGGGCGTCGTGGGGCATCCAGCAGACGTACAGGTACGAGGCCACCGACGGCTGCTACTTGAGGAACGTGACCAGCAGCGTTTACAGCATCGTGTCGGACCAGTCCAGTGAGGCGTGCGTGAAGGGGCCATTGCGTTGATCTACAGGATCAAGCAATAAATAAAGTGTACGGTGTGGTAAAGCCTGGGCAGTTTCTATATTGCCAGTTTATGGCAGTCCACAACAAGCTTACGAGCATGCAAGCCACCGACAGAATACAATCAGCTCCGGACTGCGGAGAATGAGGAATCACATACTTTAGCTTTCACCCTTGAAGTACTTCAGACAAAGCAAGCAAGCCATATTGAGAAAGCTATGCTTATCAGCGCCAAAAAAAAAGAAAGAAAGAAAAAAGAAAATTAAAACATGACTAGAAGATAACGACAAATAAAATATTACTCCCTCCATCCTAAATTATGTGTTATTTTAACTTTAGATTCATAGATATTATTGAAATTTTAAAATTATTTTAATAGTTAGTTCAATAATCACTCTATCTTTAAAGTTCTGTGTCCTTTTTACTACTGCATAAGCCCGTCGAACCAGATGAAAATATCATATGAAAAATCACAGAGCTTGTCCTTATTCTTTTTCTGTTTTATCTTAGCTAGCACTATAAATAGGGTCCATGACGAACATGTGTTTGTTTTTTACCCCCAAAAAATGTTAGGAACATGTAATTTTCATTCGCAGGCAAACACTACTTTAGTCTGACATCCACAAAAGTAGCCCCTTTCTGCATATGAAAACTAAGATGGTTATGTGTTTTCTAATAAAAACAAAAATAATAAATGTTTTGAGGTTTCACATGAGAATATGAAGCATCCCGCGGAGGCTAAATATGAAACAAATACCAGTCCCAGAAGGTTGCTAACACATTTATTCAACAGATGGTTCAAAAACCGTACAACTCCCGAAGGAGCGGGCGGGCAAGCCACACCCAAAGGAGAAACAAACCAACAACGATATAGATTTAAGTTGCAGTCCAGTCGGACTCTGGGCTGCAATCGGAACTAAGCGACAGCGGAAGCATTCTGCAAAGGCCAACACCACAGGTAGCGTTGGGTGCGGAAGCGACCTCCTACTCAAAATCCTCGACGAAGTACGGGTCTTCCTCTGGAGAACCAAAACAAGGGTGAGTACAAAAGTACCCAACAAGTCCAACCCTATCCACGGAGGGGGATACAATCAAGAATATGCACAGGATATATCAAGGATTAAGCTCGGGTTTATTTGCCATAAAGCTGGGTTTTTCAACACATGCAGAGGTTCATTTTCAAAAGGGTTTTCAAAAAATATTTTCTTTAGTAACCGAATCAATAAGAGGGGTTGATCCTACACAAAGGATCCAAGTTTTAATGCTACCGGACTCCCTGTCCATGGTAGCTCACGACACAACTGCCGGACACCTTCCAAAATCCAACTCACACCATGAAAATCATCCATCACCCAAACACTAGTTATGTGTCCAAGCTGTAACTCGTCCAATGCCGTGGACACGGCTACCCGGATAGGTTTTAACTCTGCAGAGGTTATACACTTTACCCACAAGTAGGGTACCGCAACACGATCATCTTAGTGTCGGTGCAGATCCTATCAAAGCCATTACCCACCTTAGCTAAGACTGACTAGCCAACACGGAAGCAACCAAGGGGTTAACGACCTTCCAATGAGGTCTTAACCGGGATCTAAGTTCACACAGTTTTTAGTATTTCTCCATGGTCTCTCGTTGCTCACCAGCTCTCCTGATGGCTAACAGACCAGCTAGTGGGATTTATGCTAAGCTGCCACCCACACAACGGTTGAGTGGTTGCATGATAGTGGGTTAGGCAAGATGGCACATCAACTCGGTCCTTAACTGTGACAAGATGGATATCTCCCAACCTTGCTCAACCACAAAGGTACAAGCCCAACTTATTGGCATTTCACACAAGAAACACCCATCCATCTCCTCTAAGCATTTCTTTTCTTTATTTCTGAAAACCCATTTTTCTCATTTGAAAACACTCACACATTTATTCTTTAAATAAACCATTGCAGTCATGATTGAATTGAGTAACAAGGTCCTAAGCATTCTAGCAGTAATTATAATCCAAACAGAGCAAATCATATTTAGAGATAATTATAGGACAATCAAGGAATGTTCATAGCAATCAAGGGGTGTATATCCAACCGTGTTTCAGCAGTAAAACAATATGCAATTTTATAAAATAAGCCAATAGGTTGTGTTTGAAAAACTAGGATAAATATGCATCAAAGAGTGAGATTGGACTTGCCGTCCTCGTAGTTGGCTGGGAGTTCTTGCTCGTGGGGCTGGTCCTCGGGCTCGGGCTCACGGTCAAACTCCTCCTCAGGCTCCTCCTCGGGTACTCCACGATCTACGGCACACACAATCGGGCACACAATAAATAAAAGAAAATTAAATCTTTACCCGTTGAGCTTTGAACAGAGAACGCGAACGGAAAATAGAAGGAATGAGTATTTTCATGAGATTTGGAGATGACTCAGCGGAAGTATATTGGAAGATGCCGTGGTCGAATTTTGGGTTAATTGGAGGAAGTTTGGCGCATGAAATGACGAGATAACCGTGTGTTTAGGGGCTTAAAACAAGTTTTAGGACTAAACTGCGAGAACCAGGGACTTGTTTGTAAATACTTTTGGGAGGTGGAAGGGCTGATCTATGAAAAGAGTTTGAGAGAGGTGAGAGGGCTGTTTTGTGAATAGACAAGAGCTGGGGGTTAGATCGAAATTGGAGGGGGTTTTCTTCCTCCTCCTTTGAACCGTGACTTGGAGAGGAGAGAGGAGGGGAAACTGGTGGGGGCCGATCGGCCTAGGCTCGCCGGCGGCAAGGATTGGCGGCGGTGAAAGGTAGAGGAGGCCGTGGGGACTCGATTTTGGTCCTCACCTTGGTGAATCGACGACAGGAAGCGAGGGGGCCGGTGGTGGACATGGGGCAGCTCGGGCGGAGCTCCGGCGAGGGTGGCGTTCTGGAGAGGGGGCGGTGAGCTGGGGAGATGAGTGGCGAGGGAGGCCGGGGTGTCGCCCCCTTTTATAGCCGGCGGAAGGAGTGGGGGAGCGGCCGACGGTGGTGGGGACCGGGGCCAGGTGCGGCGGCGGGCGGCGTCTTGGTGCGGTGCCGGTGGCGCGGCAGTAGGGGGCCGCCGGTGGTGTAGCGATGGGCCCGGCGTATGGCAGGGGCTGTTGGCGCACTGGGCGTTGAGCGGCATCAGTGCGGGGCCGGGCGCGGCCAGGGGTGGGGTCGGTGTGGGCGACCCGGCTCTCCGGCGCGACGCGGGTGCAAGGGCTAGGGGCGGCAGGCGAGGCAGAGGAGGGGGGTCCGAGGCATGTGTGGTAGGAGGGTGTTAGGCGGGCCAGGGAGAGGGGGCGGCGCCAGGGGAAGTGGCGCTAGGTGGGCCTGGGGTCAGTGCGGTGCGTAGGACGGGGCAGGCGCATGCGGCCAGGAAGAAGAAAGGAGAAGGAAGGAAGAAGAAGAAAGGAAGAAGAAAGAAAGGAAGATAGAGAAGGAAGAAAAAGAAAAGAGAGAAAAAAGAACAGGGGAAAAAGAGAAAAAAAGAAAGGGAGAGTCGGCGGAAAATGCGGAAAACGGTCGGAGCACGTGCGGCGGTTTGTCGACCGGCATGCGGTGGAATTTGTGGAGAGGGTAAAAATGATGGTTGTCGGCTTTGGGTGCCGGGACGGCGAAATCGCCGAGAAGACGGGATTTTCGGGAGCTCAACGGTAAAAAGATTTTGAATTTTTTTTTTGCGGGTGATTTAAGTTGGTGATTTTTACGGATGTTACAGAATACATCAAAGAATTTGATAGATGTTGGCTCTCTTTCTAAATGATTAGCATGAATAACAAAGCACAATTAAAATTCTTATTATCATTTTCAATTAATGTGAAGATCTGAAATCCAGCCTAACGCATCAGCTAGCCCAGCCCAGCCCAAGTTCACAAAAACATGTTTCGTGTTAGCAGCGCCGCCGCTCGCGTCGTGCTGCGTGGACGTCTAGATGCACCGTCACGGCGCCTCCCTGTTGCCGGAGACTCCACCACCGTCTCCGTCATCCAAGGGCACTCCTCGTCCACAGCTCTCTGAATAGTATATAAACATCATCTCTCTTTCGGCACGCCCCTTGGCCTAACTGTCTGCAGATCAGCTGCCTCCGCTACCATATTCATCCATTTCATCAGTTCCATGAGCCCATCTTTCCTCAGTTACCCTGAAAAAAATATCCCTTCCCGTGAGCTCATCTTGGCTTAATAGCTTGTGAGGCTGTGGATTTGATCCGTCGATGGTAGTCGGCTCGGTAGATACGCAGGGAGGAATAGATTTGTCCAACAATCACTCATCCATGGACAAAGAAGATGATGCTGGCTATATAAAGATAATTTTCCTTGATCTGAATGTTGATGACCCAAGTTCTGATTGTTTGAGTTTGCATTCAATCCATGTTCTTTATCTAAGGAAAATGTCCAGAGGCTATTGTTGACAACAAAAGCTACAAGGGAAAAAAATTCTTATATGATCTCTAAAGTTGTAAATCGAGTTCAATTTGCTAGTTTAATCGATAATATGTTTTAACCATTTGTCATACTAGCTATAATTTTACGTATTAGGGTTCACTGGTACTTCTTGCCACAGATGCATGTGATTAGATTGTGTGTTTATTTGGATGGGCTGGGCTGGATTGGACAGGTGAGGACCGGAACCAGGAAGGTACCTACAAGTAAACATCATAAATAATATTCTTAATTAATTAAGTATGCTTTAGGATTCATGCTACTTTTTTAAAAAGGAGTACCGGAGCACTTCTCAATAAAACATTCATATACATGCTCAAGCAGTGAATGGATGGATTTGTATCGCAACAGTTATTTTGGCAATGCGCATGACATACTCACCGCAAATAGACGGCTTGGCGTTCATGTATTTGCTCCATGTAGCGCATATCGGCAATGGTACCTCCTGACAGCCTACCCTTGCTGAACAAATGACCTCTCCTCCCACCTCCATTTCCTCGACGAGAAGATTTGCGTCGTGAAGGCAGACGATGACCATTCTGGCACATCCTTGAATTTGATGTTAGCTTCTACGAAGAGAACTATGGGAAAAGAACAACCTGATGATGTGGTGACGCGATGGGATCGCACGCAAGAAAAAAGCAACTGTAGAAGCGCTCTATCCCGATACATGCTGGGTTCAAGAACGAAGGCAAGGGAACCCGTTTCTGCGTGGCAGGGTTAACCACAAGCTCCCAAGGCAAGAGGAGGTCATTGTTGTAATCCTTAATGGGGTTGTTTTTCGTATCATCCAAGAATTCAATCGAGGTGGGCGTTGATCAGCCGCCCTGTGGAGGGTTTTGAGAAGAAAGATGTGTAGTCATAGTCAGTCGGGCACCGCCACGACTTAGAACAAGCCATTGAGATGGTGAGGAAGGAGGTCAGCCCGTGGTATGTCGTACATAAAATATGGTCCCACCAGAAGGTTTGGACGATCTTAAATATGGGGTTGGACACCGAGATGCATCCAACATGGAGACCATGGTGCATGACGGCGTAGTCTACATGGAAAGGCTATAACTAGTCGAGGATTAGAAAAGTACTCATTGTAATAAGAGTAGAACCCCTTTAGTCGTATCCGACTAGTATTCTTGTAACCAACTGACCTATAACCCTGCCACAACAATATAAGGCGAGGCATAGATCCTCTCCAAAGCAATTCAATCCAACCAACACACATGCAATCTAGCGGTCCGAACCTATCTAAATCGTGTGCCTATGTTTACCTTCGAGTCCTTGATGTTGACGAGGCCCACTAACGAAAACACTACCTCGGGCACCCCCCTCGGTAGGTTTTCGGGTTTAAACACCGACAGCTGGCGCGCCAGGTAGGGGACCTCGTCGAGAATCCACTGGTGAACTTAATGGCACAAGTCATCATCAAGCCAATCATCGCGTTCGAAGCAGGTGCGATGTTTGTCTTCGGCTCCTAGGTTTGCATCGCAGACGACGTTGGAAATTTCCACTGCCACATTGCGTCGACCCCGGAGAAGAAGCAGCAAACCATGAAGCTCTAGCGCCAAGCTCGGAGGATCTCGTCGAGAATTTCGATGAATTTTCAATTTCTAACCTAGTAAGAGGCTAGGGGGACGAGTCCAAGTTCAACTCAACTTCTTCCACCAGTTGGATTGACTTCCATGAGCCGGCACATAAGCCATCGTGCGAGTCAGACTACTACCCGAGTCAATTCCCGTTTGGACTCTGCAATGCGGCCACTATTCATCAGGATGCCCTGTCCAGATCAGAATTCGATACGGATATGATTGAGAACCTCGACTACTACTCAGATCCGGATGAGGAGACTCCTTTATCAGGTCCGCAGCATGGCTTGGTAATCACATCAATTTTCCAAGGCAGATTCGTCTACTGGCCCAACATGAAGCCACCCGCTCTTGCCAAAGATGACGATTCACGCCTCATCGCCTACCTCGACACTCTCTCGTACCAGGAGGAAGGTCCTCTATCTCCCATCTATGAGGAAGGTGGCACTACGGTGGTCATCACTTCAAGCTCGGGAAGCCACCCTCTAGAGCGAGAACACTTCGCCGTCATTACTGGACAAGAGGACATAGAATAAGAGCAACAAGACAGAAACCTGCAGCATGAGCATCACCCGGATGACGTCTCACAGGATGAACTCACTGTCAACATTGTTGGAGAAGCAACCAAAGCTCAAAGAACTCGACGACGAGTAAGAAACACCGCAACAACAGAGCGTCACCGTTGCCTTGCACCGGACCTACCAATCCAGAACCTGGATAACATCTTTGAAGTAGTTCAAAAGCGTCAGCATCATACTCCCCTGGCTACCGTCGCGTCTATTGATCTCATCACCCTCGCAATGCCTCTTAACAAGTACACAAGACTGTTGGCTGATCTGGCGGAACTCGTGTATGAACAACTCGATCAGCAGAATCCGATACAGTCCATCCAATGCTCCCCATCCGAGCGAATTCAAGATGGCTGCAACCATAGAGGCCCTCCATCCAGACCAAGTCAACTCGGAGATGCCAAACCAAGCCAAGCTGGAGCTGAAGGTAGTCGAGCAGGATCCTCGGAGGCCGTGGCCACCATGGGGCTAACCTAGAGCCTGAACGCCCAGTTGGATAGCTCCGCAACAAGATCAACGCCAGCTGCGATGCTTGTACTATCATCGACAGACGACGCGTCGAACGCGAGCAAGAAGTCGAACACACAGGAGATCATACTAACGGGTTCCCCACCTTCACAAGACGTGTGAGGAAGACAAATCTACCCAAAAAGTTCAAACCCCTGGGTATCACCAAGTACAATGGCAGGTAGGATCTAGTCCAATGGCTCCGGTGCTACTCGCTGTCAGTACAAGCAACTGTGGAAAACAATGACACCAAAGTCATCTGATTCCCCATCTGCAAGGAGGTGGCGCCACTCACATAGCTCGAATCGTTTGATAAGAAGTCCATCAATTCGTGGAAGGACCTCAAGGTAGTGTTCACCAACAACTACGCAGGGGCAATGCAGCGTCCTGGCAATAGTATCGACTTGTCTCAAGTTAAACAACAAGAAGGTGAGATTCTGCTTGAGCTACTTACATCGCTTCTTCGACAACAAGGCCACAATCGTAGATGTCACAGAGCGCGACGTTAATGACTGCTTCCAGAACAGCCTCCACGACCGCCGGATGTTCCAGGACTTCGGCAGAAGACATCTCGCTGATGTCAAATCTTCTAAGATCATGGTATAGACGTTGGTAGATGAAGAAGACAGAGAGATTGAAAGGTTAGAGTCCAATCTCAACAAGGTCTAGAACAACAACAATCAGAACAATGGCCAACACAACAACAAGAATCTCGATGATCGCCCCAGCAATGACAACCGAAATAACTACTCAGGAGGTCACAACCATAAGTGCAAGCCAGACAATACTGTCACGGCAATTTTGCAGTTATCCAAGAAAGGTGGCGGCAAGAATCAAAAAGACCCTTGTTCAACGAGTTCCTGAAGAAACAGTGCCCATGGCACCCATACCACAAGCACTCTGCGATAGATTGTTTCAGTCTACGAAGAGTCATGAAGGACCTGCTAGAGCCATCTGGCACCAAAGACAAGGGCAAGGCTAAGGAAGCCGAAGACGATGGTGACAATAGCAAGTTTCAGAACCCATCCAACACTGTCAACGTCATCTTCAGCGGAACCCCGGGTACTGCTACTAAGCGGTCCCAGAAGCTCACTCTTTGAGAGATAATGTCCGTTGAATTTTTGATGCCAACATTCCTCAAATGGTCCGAGGTACCAATTACCTTCTACATGAAAGACCAATGGACTAGTTTCTCAGACCCAGGATGGTATCCCCGTATCCTGGACCCGGTTGTCGCTGGCTCTAGACTTACTAAAGTAGTCATCAACATCAGTAGCGGTCTCAACATCCTGTTCGCCAAGATACTGAAGAAGATGGGCCTCAATGTCACCGATATGCTCACCCTAACTAACTCTCCATTCTATGGGATCGTCCCGAGCAACGCGGCTGTACCCCTCAAACAAGTGGTTTTGCCAGTTACCTTTAGGACCAAAGAACACTACCGGACAGAATACATCCGGTTCGAGGTGGCGGGCTTCGAAATATCATACCACACCATTCTTGGAAGACCAGCATTGGCCAAATTCATGACCATCATGAAGAGTATAATTGTCCCCTAAGTGGGTTTTGGTGAATTAATGACACAAGCTTAAGTGACTAATGAATTTTGAAGTGCACGAGCAGGTTTAAAATGATTGGTGGACATGTAGCACTTGTGGATGACCCTCATAAAGGAAATGAATGAATATGAGGCATACCTTGAAGGCTAAATTTATTTTTGATTTAAATTTGTGTATAGGAATGCCGCACTATTAAGAGGAATGCGTAATCTTTGGTCTTTACATTGGAAAAGGTGCTCAAGATAAACTAGCCAACCTATGAGAGACACCTTTACACCTGCACTTCACATGGGGATACTTAGAAAAGTGCTGAAATGAGAGCTCCAGAGTATTCTGGAGAAAGTTCCGAAATATTTCGGAGGTTCCACAGTTTCCGGAGAAAGTTCCGAAATATTTTGGAGGTTCCAGAGTTTTCGGAGAAAGTTCCAGAAGATACTGGAGGTTCCAGAGAAAGTTCTAGAAAACTCCGGAACTTAACCCCCAATGGCTAGTTTCGGGGTGAAGCGGTATAAATACCCCCTCACCCCTCCCTCAGCCTCTCTCTGGACCTAACTTAAGCACCTTGTTCTTTGTCAAGCCGGTGATTTCATGTTTGTTACTCTTGAAGCTTCAAGCTCCTAGCTGGCTAGGCATTGCCCGTGGAGCATCCATGATTGTGACTCTAGGTTGATCTTTGTGGTCGCTAGAGTGAGGAAAGTGACCTAGGTGTCAAAGGCCCACCCTTTGTGGGTTCCTCAATGGAGAGGTAGGCTTCAAGTGTGGAGCTGAACTCCGGTAAACGGATCCTTGTGTCTTGTGCTTGATGTTCTTCATTTCGTTCATATTCTAGCATAGAGTTCATACCTAGGGTTTGTGATTGATCTACTTTTTGAGAGGGTTGCTAGTGTTTCTACCATGTGATTCAGGCTCAGTATACCTTGTTATATAACCTATATTCATCGATTTAATTTTGGATAAGGTCTGCATAAGGCATAGTTGATTTCTTCTTAAATCTCCATAGAATCCGTAGATTTCTTCGGAGATTCTGGAAAAATCTTTGGAAACTTCAGAACTCACTGACAAAGTTGGTTTAAGTTGTGGAAAATTTCAGGATCGATTATTCACCCCACCTCTAGTTAACATCCTATATCCTTTCAATGGTATCAGAGCTTTGGTCTCCGAATTGAAGCATAACCGCTTGGAGTATCAAGATGTAAACAACGGGAGGTCTGGAGGTGCCACCCGGAGGTGATGTAACCTATCCAAATGCAGTGCAACATCCCGTTCTACCACAAGGTGCACAAACAATTGCTCAAGGAAGAGATGCTGGTAGAGCAAGCACAAGTGCAAAGCCAAGGAATGAAGAAGTTGGAGAATCTTCCGACAATGACTCGTATTATGATGATGCAAGATCAAACCGCTCCGGACGCCAAGCTTCACAAAGGGAGTTTTACCAAATCTCTTTCAATTATAGTCATTTAAATTTCAACACCTCATCCGGGTCCATCCCACTGGGAAAGCCACCTCGTTTCAATGGGGTAAGCTATTCCGCTTGGAAAGATTCGATGAGGGACTATTTGATGACGGTCAACCCTACGCTTTGGGAAGTTGTTGATGTATGTATCATCTTTCCATGTGGAGATGCTCCTCTCACACAAGATCAAGCAATCGACATTCAACGTAACTTCCAAGCTTTACATCTCATCAAGAACTCACTATGTGCCGAAGAATTTGACAAGATCGATGGATTACGATCCGCTAAGGAAGTATGGGACACTCTTCTCAATAATCATCAAGGAACAAGAAAAATTAGAGAAGGAAGGATAAGACAACTAGAAAGTGAACTCAACTGCTTCATCATTAAAGAAAATGAGACACTACAAGAGATGTACAATAGGTTGAACAAGATTGTTAACAAGATAAGGTCTCTTGGAAGTGACAACTGGGGAAGAGAGAAGTGGTTGACAAGATTCTATCAGTTTATATGGCTAGAGATGTTCAACTTCCTACCTTGCTTAGAGAGAAGAGAGGGTTCAAGAAGTTCACTCCAGCGGATGTGATTGTAAGAATTGACGAAAATCTTATTACCGTCAAGGAAATCAAGCTATCCTAAGAAATGTCCAAGATTCATGATCAATTAGAGAAGAAAAATGGAGTAGCTCTCAAAGCAATCGACAAGAACAAAAAAAGGGAGCAAGCTCATCATACAATGTAGTTACCAAGGATGATAGTAATGATAGTGATAGTGAAAATATGGATGAGAAAGAAATGATCTTGTTCATGAGAAAAATCAAGAAAGTGATGAAGAAAGGTGGTTTCTTTGATAAGAACAAAGATAAGAGCAAAATAAAAAGAAAGTTAAAGAGGCCATGCTTTGGATGTGGCAAGGAGGGTCATTTCATTGCAAATTGCCCGGAAGTCAATATCAAGAAAAATGAATCATCCAAGTTTGTGAAGAAAAACGTTGGTGAAACTCACTTGGGTCAAGAATGGGATTCAAATGAAGAAAGATCGGACTCCGATGAAGAAGTTAGATTGGCTACAATGGCTATTGGAGTGTTAACTTCCAAGTCATCTTTATTTGAGGATCTCACCGATGATGAAGATGACTTCACCCACACTTGTCTCATGGCTACAGAACCCAAGGTAGATTCCGATTCACCTTGTGTTGATGATGTCAATAGTGATGATGAAAAAATATTAAAAGGTTTAGGTAAATGTGCTACTAAAAGGATAATGAAACTAATGATGGAAATAGAAGATAGGGATAAGACTCTTGAGGTACAAGAAGAGTTACTTAGACTTGAGTGAGAGAAAACCATTGCTCTTGAGAATTCCTTTGAAAATGAAAAGAAGGGTTTCAAGGTGCAAGAGGACTTGCTAAAGACTAGAATAGATAAGATTCTTAGCCTTGAGAAATATCTTGATAAAGAGAAGATGAGAGTGGAAGAATTAACTAAGGAACTATCCTTAGCTAAGGGCACTAGTGCTAATCTTAGGAATGAACAGGTTGAACTTCAAGAGAACCTTAGTAGTTTGAAAGCCAATCACACGGCACTTGAAGTCCAACTCAACACTCTTAAGAAAAGTAACTTATCCAACTCTAATGATGCATCCATATCTTATAGTGCCTCCACAACAATGTTTATACAAGATGTTATAAAATTGTTGTTAATGCTTGTGCTACTAACATTGCCAAAATGAATGCTAGGAAGAAAGAGATTGCTAGGTTGTCAAACTCACACCTGAATGAAGAAAAGAGTACCTCCAAAAGGGGTGAGTTTGAGAATTACACAAAGGGCTTTGGGTAAAACTACATGAAGAAGTTTGGCTTTAAGGATGGCAAGGGACTAGGTAAGTATGAGAAAGGCTCACTTGATCCAATTCCATTCGTGAAGAAAAACCACACCATGAGCATGGGGTCAAAGAAGGTGGTGCATGGTATAGTGCCACTAGGTGCAAGAGTTGTTGGCAAGCAACTTAAGTACAACAAGCCCATCAAATTCTACAACTATCAAGAAATACAAGCTAAACACCATGCCTATCTAGTCAAGTCAAAGGTCACTCAACCAAAACAAGCTAAGAAGCCTAAGATATATGCCTCACAAAATGGTTTCTATGCTGATTATGTGTTGACTTAGGATCACAAGGGTAAGGTGATAGCCAAGTATGTGGGGTGTTGCACCAAGGACACATTGATCAAAAGGAGTGTGTTAGTGCCCAAGGTTCTTGTGACTAATGCTTTAGGACCCACGTGTCATTGGGTACCTAAAACACAAGCCTAATTTGTTTTGTACTCCATCGGTGGAATAAAATGAGTGATTGATAGTGGATGCAAAAATCATATGACCGGTGAGAAAATGATGCTCTCCTCATGTGAAATGAAGAAAAATCCAAGAGAGAAGATCATATTTGGTGATAACAATGAAGGAACCGTTATTGGTCTAGGTAAAGTTGCTATCTCAACCGATCATTCAATTTCCAATATTTATTTGGTTGAATCTTTGCACTACAATTTGTTATCCGTGTCACAACTTTGCGAGATGGGTTACAATTGTTTGCTCTCTAATGAGGGTTAGACCATCTTTAGAAGAAGAGATGACTCCATTTTTTTCAAGGGTGAACTCAAGGGAAAGCTTTATCTAGTGAATTTTACCTCAGATAAAGCTCAACTTGATACATGTTTGATGGAAAAGTTTAGCTTGAGTTGGCTTTGGCATCGCCGGCTAGCTCATGTTGGGATGAATAATTTTAAGAAGCTTCTAAAGGGGGAACACATCTTAGGACTAACTGATGGGAATCCCATGGGTTGAATCCCGATCTTTCAATGAGAGGGAAGGGGATAATTCGATTGATGGATGGAGATGATGTTCACGGCCCGACTACAACCTTCCAAGGATGTTGCACCTTAGCAACCGATACACCACCTCCAATGGTTGTCGTGATCTTGTGGAGCGCGTCACCCAGCCACTAGGGCACTCGTCCAGCACGCAATCAAGGAACTAGCAAGAACAAGTATAACAAGTACTGAATTACTATATGTACATGAAGGTTTCAAACTCAAACTCAACTATGGTGGGGTTCTGAAGACAAGAAGACAAGCGGCTGATCCAACACGCGCGCTTTCAAGCAAATAGCAAAAGCTAAACTTAATCTAAACAAAACTTGAGTGTTCTTGGTGGCGATTAAGGGGTATAAGAATGTGGGAGGATGACCACAATAGTTTTGGGGTCGTGCTCCAACCCTAGGATGCATGCCTAATGGATCCAACTTGATACACAATCCATTTGGCAAAAATAAGGCGACGCAACACTTTGGACAGAAAAACCTCTTGGTAGTAATTTGATCATTGCGGCCGCCTCAGAATAGATATGGACATGAGTCTAGATCCATATGAAAATAGACTTCATAATGATTCTATGAAGTACTTGAATGCCCCAATCCAAGTCCGTATGCGACTGTGGTGATCATCACAAGTTGGTATTGTTCTGCAGTCCGAATCCAGCTTGCTTGAATCCTTTTCTCTTTCAGTTTTCTCCCTGGTTCCTAAGCAAAATAAGAGTGCACCTGTCTCCATGGTCTAAATATGATGGACATGAACTCAAGAGTGTACTCACCTGATGGTTGAGGTTACGAGCACGAGCGCGAGTAATGAGACCAGAAATTGGTACGTGTGTCGGCGTGGATGTATCATTGATGTTGATGTCCTCATCGTCCGCCCCTTCTTGTATTTGAGTCGTCCTCGACTCAAGCTCATCTTCTTCTCCCAAATATAGTTTTAAATATACAATGTTAAATGTGGGACTAACCCTTAAATCTGCAGGCAGATCTTGCTTATATGCATTATCATTAATTTTCTCTAACACTTTAAATGGTTCATCAGCCCTAGGCATCAATTTAGACTTTCTCAATTCAGAAAACCTATCCTTTCCCAAGTGCAACCAAACTAAATCTCCAGGTTCAAAAATTAGTTTCTTTCTACCTTTATCACTAGCAAACTTATATTTAGCATTCATATACTCTATGTTTTCTTTAGCTGTTTCATGCAGTTTTAACATCAATTCAGCACGCTTAGTAGTATCAAAATTTAATTTTTTAGAAGATGACAAAGGCATTAAATCAATAGGTAGACTAGGCAACAAACCATAAACAATCTGAAACGGGCACATCTTTGTAGTAGAATGCAGTGAGCGATTATAAGCAAATTCAATATGCGGCAAACAATCTTCCCACATCTTAATATTATTCTTTAAAACAACTCTTAACATAGTAGACAAAGTTCTATTTACAAATTCAGTTTGACCATCAGTTTCGGGATGAGATGTAGTAGAAAATAAAATCTTAGTCCCCAATTTTTCCATAAAATCTTCCAAAAATGACTAAAAATTTAGCATCACGATCAGAAACAATTGTGTTGGACACACCATGCAAACGAATAATTTCTCAAAAGAACAAATCAACAATATGAGTAGCATCATCAGTTTTATGACATGGTATGAAATGTGCCATCTTAGAAAATGTATCAACAACCGCAAACACATTATCACGTCTCTTCCTAGTCTTTGGCAATCCCAACACAAAATTTATAGAAATATCTTCCCAATGAGCACTAGGAACAGCTAGCGGCAAATACAAACTGTATGGATTTAACCGTGACTTAGCCTTTTAACATGTTGTGCGACGAGCAACAAATCTCTCCACATCTCTTCTTCCCTTTGGCCAAAAGAAATGACCAGCAAGTATGTCCTCCGTTTTCTTTGCTCCAAAATGCCCCATCAAGCCATCTTCATGAGCTTCCTGCAGCAACAACAAATGAACGGAGCTAGCTGGAATGCATAGCTTGTTTGCTCTAACACAAACCCATCACTAATGATGAATTTTTTCCATCCTTTCCCATCTTTACAATGCAGAACACATCTTTAAAATTAGCATCATGAACATATTGGTCTTTAATTGTTTCTAATCCAAAGATTTTGTAATCAAGTTGATTCAGTAAGGTATATCTCCTAGACAAAGCACCAGCAATGATATTCTCTTTCCTTTCTTGTGCTTGATAACATAAGGAAAAGATTCAATAAATTCAACCCACTTGGCATGTCTACGGTTCAATTTTCCTTGACTACGAATATGCTTCAAAGATTCATGATCAGAATGGATAACAAACTCTTTGGGCCACAAGTAATGCTGCCATGTTCCTAATGTGTGAACAAGAGCATACAGTTCCTTATCATAAGTAGAATAATTCAGAACAGGCCTGCTCAATTTTTCACTAAAATATGCAACAGGTTTGCCTTCTTGTAACAAAACACCACCTAATCCAATTCTACTGGCATCACATTCAAGTTCAAAAGTCTTATTAAAATCAGGAAGTTGGAGGAGGGGTGCATGTGTCAACTTATCTTTTAGCATGTTGAAGGAGTTCTCTTGTACTTTGCCCCAACTAAAAGGCACTGCCTTCTTTGTAAGCTCATTCAAAGGTGCAACAATGGTGCTGAAGTCCTTCACAAAACGACGATAAAAACGAGCAAGTCCTAGGAAACTCCGCACCTGTGTGATAGTCTTTGGTATAGGCCAGCCCTGTATAGCTTCTACCTTTACTTGATCAACCTCCATTCTCTGTGGAGTCACAACATAACCAAGAAAAGATACTCGATCGGTGAAAAAAGTGCACTTCTCAAGGTTACCAAATAAATGTGCATCTTGTAAAGCATTAAAAATAGCACGTAAGTGATCAAGATGTTCATCCATAGATTTTCTGTAAATCAATATATCATCAAAGTAGACTACAACAAATTTTCCAATGAAAGCACACAAAACCTCGTTCATTAATCTCATGAAAGTACTAGGTGCATTAGTTAACCCAAAAGGCATGACTAACCACTCATATAGACCGAACTTAGTTTTGAAAGCAGTTTTCGATTCATCTTCCAATTTCATACGAATCTGGTGGTACCCACTACGCAAATCGACCTTGGAAAACACAATAGCACCACTCAATTCATCAAGTATATCATCTAAACGTGGAATAGGGTGTCGATATCGAATGGTGATATTATTAATAGCTCTACAATCAACACACATACGCCATGTTCCATCTTTCTTAGGCACTAAAATAACTGGAACAACACAAGGACTAAGAGACTCACATACATAACCTTTGTCAAGTAGTTCTTGCACTTGCCACTGAATTTCTTTTGTTTTCTCCGGATTTGTTCTTTATGGCGCACGGTTTGGCAAACATGCACCAGGAATAAGTTCAATTTGGTGCTCAATTCCTCGTATTGGTGGCAGCCCTACTGGTATGTCACTTGGAAAAATATCAGAATACTCCTAAATATTAGCAATAGCAGGGGGCAAAGAATGCTGCATATCGTGAATTGAAATCAAAGCATCTTTGCATACCAAAGCATAGCCAACAGAAGTGGAAGCAACCAATTCATTAATATAAGATTTAGTAACAAGCAAGCAATATCCTTTTAATCTTATCTCATCTTTCTTACTACCAACAGATTTGAATTTTTTATTGCTCTCAGTTTTGGCTTTTGTAGCTTTAGCAACATCATCACGCACAATAGCTTCAAGAGACATAGGAAGCAAAACAATTTTCTTATCATGGTGTATGAGGGAATACCGATTTGTTCTACCATGATGCATACAATTTGTATCAAATTGCCATGGTCTACCTAGCAGAATACTACAAGCTTCCATAGGCACAACGTCACATTCAACAATATCACGATACGAGCCAATAGCAAAATTAACTCATACCAGTTTGGTTACCTTTACCTTACCACTATTGTTCAACCATCGAATGGGATATGGATGTGGGTGCGGTTTGGTTGTAAGTGCAAGCTTCTCCACCATATCACTGCTAGCCAAGTTGTTGCAGCTACCTCCATCAATGATTAAACGGCACGAACGCTCTTTAATGACACACTTTGCTTGAAATAGTGTATGCCGCTGATTCTGCTCCACCTTATCCATCTGTGCATTAAGCACATACTGCATAATGAGGCTCTCATAATGATCTGCATCCTCTGCACCAATTTGCTCTACTGGTTGTTCCTCACTACCAGCATGGTCAGCAGCAAGCAAAGTAAGTGTATCTTCATCAAAATCACTATCAGATGAATACCCACGATCTTCTTTGACCACCAAAACACACTTGCTAGGACAGTCATGCTGCACATGTCCAAAACCCTTGCATCGATGGCACTAAACATCTCTTGTTCTACCCATGGATGCAACAGAAGAGGCATTAGTGGATGGCTTCTGGGCAGTCTTGGTTGTTGAATTTGTGGGAGGAGCACATTGCTTGTCGCTGGACGGAGGAGGTGGCACCAGCTGACTCGAGGAGGGAGAGGGCGGAGGTGCACGTCCGGTCAGAAAGGTAGTCATGCGCGGCTTCCATGATGTATGCAGAAATATTAGTCTTGGTACTAGCACGTCGCCTCTGCACTTCCCTTTCAGTTTTACAAGCAAGATGAAATAAATAGGTTACGTTAGTATAATCTTTATAAGCAAGGATGTCCTGAATTTCCTAGTTAAAACCACCCAAAAATATAGCCATAGTAGGTTCCTCACCCTCCTCTAAGTTACAACGCAGCATACCCATTTGTAATTCCTAATAATATTCTTCTACACTTTTAGCACCCTATCTCAACTGTTGTAACTTATTTAACAGATCACGTGCATATTAAGAAGGAACAAATCTAGCCCGCATGACCCATTTCAAAGCATCCCAAGTTTGTGGCATGTTATTAGGATTTTTCTTACCATGTTCTATCCACCAAACAGAAGCAAAATCAGTGAACTCACTAGTAGCAGCCCTAACATGTGTATTCTCAGGAAATTCATGACATGCAAACTTTTGATCAAAAATAATTTCCCAAGTAATGTATGCATCAGGATCATATTTACCATCAAAAGGAGGTATCTTAAATTTTATCTTTTTGAAAGCATCATCATTATTATGTACCTCACGTTGCTGGTAACCACCTATACCTCACCTATCGGCGATCATGAGCGTCTTGGTCATCTTGTTCAGTATCAGCATCTCAATTATCCTCGACATGCTCATCCTTCTTGTTTTGGCATGCACCTCGTCAAAACACCTCAGAAGAGTAGCAAGACTTTTGTCAATACGAGCAACCGACATCTCCACCCCTGTAAGCTTGGTGTTGGTGGTAATCTGCGTGGCCTCCAACTACCCAATCTTGTCATTCATCACCTGCAAGTCATCATCGAGCCCTTCTGTGTACAGCTTCACCTATCTTTCAAAATGTTGTATGATGCCCTTGGTGCAAGGTGAATGTTGCATACTGTCACCAACCTCAGAACCTGCCATGGTTAAAAGAACTATGGAAACAAGAAAACATGTGAAGAAATAAAAGTCCTACATCTATTAGGATGTAGCTACTGTAAGGCACTCACTCTCAACCTGTTTCAAAAGCTCTTACCAATTCTAACCTTGCTCAATAGGAGGGGACAACAACCAACAAGTCTGCAACTGTAAAACGAAGTGTATCGATACCGCAGCAATAAGACCTGTCAAGCTGTAGTTGAAATATGTGGAGCTGTAGGTGGGCTGAAGCAAGGAAGTACTAGCACCATGTTAGTCACAAAAGCAGACTGAATAATCATTCAATGACAGTACTTTGCTGGTCCTAGCCTAGACCGTACTAGAGGTGCGAGTCTGGACATAAAGGACATCACAACACACCACCGGAAAGAATAGAGAAGCACAACGAACAACCCATTTTCTTCCTTTTTTTTCTTTTCTCTTCTTTTTTTAGGGGATCCTCAAAAACTAATTATATAAACACAGGGGCTTCTCAAGAGTGAAACACCACACACACTTTTTTCGAAAATACAAGGGTATTTTGGTAAAAAAGAAATTTTGTAAGCCGAGCTTATGGAATATGCACAACGTGGATAAGTCGAGTATAGGTATGAACTACTGCTGCCTTTCTAAAACACTTCAATATATCTAGTACAAGCGCAACAGCAACAAGATTTGGTAACATGGTGCAGCAACCATTTCAGACTCAAACCCGATTCCAACTCGAACTTCAACACCACATGGGATTCGGACTCAAACAACTCAAATTCCTAGTCAGACTTGAACATAAAGATGTACTCAGATTCAGCCAATAGGGGGTTTATATGGTAGCACATGGTTATGACTAGAACGTGACAAGAACTTGAAACTCTAAAGGACTAAAACTAAGACTAGCAACTCGACACAACCGATGCAACTGAAAACTCAACAAGCCCTAACTAAGCAGTACTAGTAAAGGCTCAAAGGATTTATAGGATTGAGGGTGAACTAATCTACTATTTTTTAGCTTTTCTGGACTATAGGAAAACTAAAATAGAGAAGGATTGGAAGTCTCTCACCGATAAACCTTGCTCTGATTACCAACTGATGTGAATCCCATGGGTTGAATCCTAATCTTTCGATTAGAGGGAAGGGGATAATTCGATTGGTGGATGGAGATGACGTTCACGGCCCAACTACAGCCTTCTAAAAATACTGCACCTTAGCAACCGATACACCACCTCCAATGGCTGTTGTGATCTTGTGAAGGGCGTCACCCGACCACTTTGTCCTGCAAACAATTGAAGAACTAGCAAGAACAAGTATAACAAGTACTAAATTACTAGATGTAGATGAAGGTTTCAAACTCAAACTCAATTATGGTGGGGTTTCGAATACAACAAGATAGGCAATTGATCCAGCATGTGCGCTTACAAGCAAGTAGCAAAAGCTAAACTTAATCTAAACAAAACCTGAGTGTTCCTGGTGGTGGCTAAGGGGTATAAGAACATGGGAGGATGACCACAAGGGTGTTGGGGTTATGATCCAACCCTAGGATGTATCCATAATGGACCCAACTTGATACACAGCCCATTGGGCCAAAATAAGGCGACGCAGCACCTTGGATAGAAAAACCTCTCGGTAATAATTTGATTATTGCGGGCGCCTCAGAACAGATATGGACATAAGTCTAGATCTATATGAAAATAGACTTCATAAGGATTCCATGAAGTGCTTGAACATCCCAATCCGAGTCTGTATGCGACAACCTAGCCCAAGACCGACCGGGGATGCCCGCTCGATAGGGGCCTGCAACAACCTAGCCTAATTAAACCATGTTTAATCTTAAGTAAAGTTATTAGAGCATAAGAGAACGAGTGGCAGCTGTGAAACCAAGTAAAAAAGATGCTTGTGCCCCTCACAAGCTAAACCGCTGTTTAAATCATAACTCAAATTTTTTCTTAAGAACTTAAACATCTGTCCAACTAAGAGTTGTAGAACTCAACTTTCCTAACAACTTTTATTTTGGTGTTTTGCTTGAATTTGAGCAGAAGACCTTCAAAAACTCAAAGTACAAAGCTGTGTCAATTTCAGCTTAAGAAAAACAGATAAAGTACCAACTTTGGGGCTCTTTATTTCAAAATTTCTAATATAAAATCAAGATGAGCTCTGTACCAAACTTTTAGAGCTTCGAGACCTTAACAACTTTGACTAAAGGAGTAAGTTCTAAATCTGCATAGAAGGCCTTCAAAAGCTAGGTCAAAGTCACCTAGTTTGGTTAACTCAGCCCAAGACTTGCAATCTAGACAAGTCTAGGAATCTGTTCAACCATGCATCTTGGCATGAACTTATCTCTGAAAAGTTGAACTGAACATCAGAAAAATTCTTTATAAGAGTTTGAGAACTAAGTTTATGCAACAACTTTGTCAATTGGACTCTAGTCCAATTCACATCCGAAACTTTTCAAAATAGAAGCTCAAGTCAGCCAAACACCTTGAAAACAGCCAAACAGCTGATTTTCACTAAGTCCGAAAAACCGGCGTTCCTCCAAACTTTGGTGCTTTGTATCTCCGAGAGCACACGTCCCCGCGGATGCCTGCCCGGCTGCTGCCGCCTCCGCCAACTGCCACCCCAGCCGCGACAACTCCTCCCCGCCTCGCCAGTGACGCGTCCCAGCAAAGCCGGTGTTGTCGTGCAAGCTCGCTCACTTCGCCCG
The DNA here is from genome assembly GCF_000263155.2 of Setaria italica. Taxonomy (NCBI): domain Eukaryota; kingdom Viridiplantae; phylum Streptophyta; class Magnoliopsida; order Poales; family Poaceae; genus Setaria; species Setaria italica. The sequence continues at coordinate 13,020,223 of NC_028454.1, read as the reverse complement.
CACCTACATGCCTCGCGTGCCGCGCCACCCTCCCTCCTCTGTCCGACAATGGTGCCGCCACCATTAATGGCCGTAGCAGCTTCCCGGCTCCCCTCCGGTCTCGCCCGCCAGCGCCACGGCCCCGCCTCGTTCGGCGCTCCGCCCTGGCCCTATAAATGGAAGCCCAGCACCGCCGGTGCCCCCTTCCCTGCTCTCCCTTGCCTCGCCGAAGCTCCCCTGTCTTTGCTCTTCGCTCTGCCGCTTGGTCCTCCGTGAGCCCCCCACCTCCACTTAACCCCGCACCACGCTGACACCACCCGCCGCTTCGCCTCTCCCTCGAGCAGTTCTAGACCCCGCACGCTGCCCGCCACCGTGTTTTGCCTCGGCCGAGCCTCCCTGTCACCCCCAACTGCTTCAAACTGGCCCAAGGTGAGCCCGTAAGCCTTCCTGGCCTCTTATCGTCCCAAGGCCGCCGGCGAGTCGCCGGATTTTCGGCCGGTCGTCGCCATCGCGTGCCCGAGGACCTGATTGCGATTGAGAAAGTTGAATCAGGGGTTTTAGTGCAAAACTAGGGGCCTTTGCACGATTAAACCGTATACCTAGGGGCTAGACCGTAAGTTTGCCGCGGTTTATCTTTTTATATCGGCAGAATATATATATTTAACTTTGAAAATTCACCAAAACTCGTAGAGAATTCAGAAAATGTCAAACCAATTTTGCTAGACTCAAAGTAAAGTGTAGTTTCAAATAAAAATACTTTTGGCACATGTCTCTGCAAGAATTAATGTTATATGTTTTAATCCTTGTTTAAGACATTTAAATCATAGTAAATTGCAAAAAAATGCTAAAATGGTAAATCCAAGTCTCAAGTGTTTGTTTCAGAGAGTAGAAGCTTGGAAAAATGATTTAGAGCCTAGCTCAGATGTTTAAATCTCTGTTTTAGTTTTACCATGGGAATCTGAGTTTGCTTTTATCTTTTGCATAATAATTAAACTAGAAATGATAAAAATATGAAACAAATTGGAACAGGTCAGTGGTGTAGTGTAGGTTGTAGGAAAAATATGGAACCTGATCAGAAGCATAAGAAAAAACCACTTTCCTTTTTAGGGAAGAGTAAATAGGGTGAATGTATCGGAAAAGATGCCCTTCACTAAAAAAAATTGTGAAAAATCCACCAGAGGCTCTATTTCACCCCTGGAACCTACTATTAAAATTTCATGACCAGTTTCATCATGTTGCTATTTTAATAATATTTAAGTATACGCTACCTTAGGGTAATAAAGTAATGCTAATTCTTTTTATGCACCTCCAATGGACCTCAACTTTATGCAGTAGCTTATCCTTGCCAAAGTTAAGTTACTGGTAAATTATTAGCTTCATAGCTTGCTGTTGAAGGTGGAAATAAAATTGGAAGATGAGCCTAGCTAAATGAAAGAAAGAAACCTTAAATAATGATAAAGGTAATTTTTGGAAGAGGAAAAAAACATTCAGGATAGGATACCTTTCCGATCTAAAGGTTAATAAAGTTCAGTTGTATATATGTACACAATCACCATCAAATCCACCCCAGGCTTTGTACCACAACCCACCTTCCTTATGCAAATAAAGAAGGTGTAGAACCTTGTTTAGGTGAATGTGGTCATAATGTAGTTTCTACTTCCGTGCTAATTCATGTTTTGCATCCTATATGAGAAAGCATGGAAATTGAACTTGATGCATTTGCATTTCGTGTAGAGCTGAACCTCGCTGACGGGACATACGAGCTTCACCCGGCGCCAGAAGAAGGAGCCGTAGCTGATCTGCAGCCAGTCGGAGCCGAGCCCATACCGGAGCAAGCCGAAGACCAGTTTGCTAACTCCCCGTGTGAAGGTAAGCCCCGGAGCATGAATTCCTATTTTTAAATATTGCAATACAATTGATTGCTTGATTGTGCATTTATGTTCCAGGAGCTGATTGAAACCGTAGATGCATGACTTAGTACCATTTGATCTGAATACTAGTATGATAGGCCGAGTAGTTGTAATGCTTAATAGGATTTGGTAAAAGTCAAGTGTTGACTGTCACTCGTGAGTTATAGGAGTTGTTTACTTTCCTTTTGCTACAACTATAAGGACGATGGACGGGGCAGGGCTTTGTGAACTATTTTGGTGGTCGGTGGATTGCCCCGTCTGTCTACATGAAATTGGACTAAGGTCTAGATGTGATAGTGTTCGTGATCAAGTGTTGAAAGTACTAATCTCATACCTAGTATGGGATGGGGAAGCCTAGTACCTGATTGAACCGGAACGTGAGCGGATCGTTCCACTGTCTCTAGAACGGAGTTCCCTTGTGGCCGCATGTGGTGACAAGTGCGGTCATAGAACGGCAGAGGTCGGATCGATGGAGCCTTGTACCAAGGGAAGTGGGCTCGACTCGGGTCTAGGAATTGATGGGGACGGCTGACAAATGAAGCAACCCTTCGTGGTGCGGGGATGTCGTGGGACTAGGTTTGCCATGCATGGTTAAGCAATTCAAATCGATTCGTCTGCCTCTCACAGTTTGAGACTACTTGATCGCTATGCTACACTGAGTAAGAATGAAAGATGCTGATGATCTAAATTTGTTACCTGTATTAATTTCTTGGAAACCATGCTTGGTTTAGTATAGTAGCTAACCTAGAATGGTAAAACAACGGTAGAACTTGTGGCTAAAATATTGAAAGTAAGGGCCTACACTAGTCGCTTTTGGTAAAAACAAACCCCAGAGCCAAAAAGCTTGCATGTATAGGTGTTGGTGGAGTAGTACCACCGGTCGGTTAAGTCTTGTTGAGCGTAGTCGCTTAGCCTTGTTGTGGCACATCTTTTCAGGTGATGATGATGCCTCTGAGCTCACTGCAAGTGGAACTTCGCCTCCCCAACTTCCTCCTGGTTGGACGGTTGAGTGGGATCCCTCCTCGGACGGCAAGGACCGGGATCATTGATGTCATGATCGGCTTCTTCATGATATCATGCAATGACATTTAGCTTCCGCTCAGTTATTTCGGTTATTTGAGAACTCTGCAAACTTTGTTTGAATTTTGAACTTGAGGTTGTGATAATTTAATGCACTTGTTTAATTATGATGGACTGTTGTAATCTTTGTAACCACTCGCCTTCGTGTAAGTCTTGCTTTCCCAATCCAGAGATACATGGTTTATCGGATGAAATCCGATGGACGACCGAATTGACTTGATTAAAGTACATGATCGCATGTCAAGCGACTTGAGTATGCTTTAGCCAAGTTAATTTGGATAGTTCCACCATAGGGCCCGGGGAGCAGGTGCAGTAGATAAGGGAAGATACTCAGGTCAACCATCGTACAGAGGACTCTGCCTCACCACGCCCTGTGCACGCAACGCATAGTGCCGCCCTGCCAGGTAAGGCAAACACTATGCTACTTGCCCATCATGACAGAGCAACCGGATGAGATGAATAGGGATGGAGGATGATGGCCATCCCGTACCCGATGACGTGGGCACTGACAAGATTAGGCAGCGCCCGTGCACCTTTTCTCTCCCTCTCTCTGACGTGTAAGGCCGTCCCCTTGAACTATAAAGGGGGGCACGCTTTCTCTCTCTCGATCGATCGATCGAAGACTCTCTGGCTCTCTCAAGACACTCCAACACTCATATGCACTCGAACACTCTCTCCAACACTTAGCGCACGTTTGAGCCCCCGTCGCTCTCCTCCACCCGGACTAGAGCATGACAGGGCCTCGAACACCCCTTCTCCACTCCTCGCTCGTTTGTACCCCCACTGCAAACTTCGAGCATATGGGCTCAGGAATACAATCGACCGACTGACCCCCGACTGGAAGTAGGGTCCGTTGCCCGAACTAGTATAAATCCTGAGTCATTCTGTGCTAGGCCATATCCAATATAACGCGCGGCAAACTACGTATATTTACTTGTCGGTTAGATTTCATACCGACAACACTCAAGATATGATCAAGAAGTTTGACATGAAGAATGCCAAGCCCATCAAGACTCCAATGCCATCAAATGGACATCTAGATCCAAATGAGGATGGTAAGAGTGTGGATCAAAAGGTATATCAGTCTATTATTGGCTCCTTGCTTTACCGTTGTGCATCTAGACCTGATATTATGCTTAGTGTATGCATGTGTGCAAGGTTTCAAGCTAATCCTAAGGAATGTCATTTATTGGATGTTAAGGTAATCTTGAGATATCTAGTACACACTCCTAACCTTGGCTTGTAGTATCCCAAAGGCTCCACTTTCAATCTACTTGGCTATTCTAATTCGGATTATTCTGACTGCAAAGTAGATAGAAAGAGTACATTCAGGATTTGTCGATTCCTTGGTAGGTCCTTGGTGTCTTGGAGTTTCAAGAAACAAAATTTCGTTGCCCTATTCATAGCCAAGGCCGAGTATGTTGCAACAAATGCTTGTTGCGCTCAACTACTATGGATGAGGCTCACATTGAGAGACTTTCGTTGTGAGTTTAGCAAGATACCTCTCTTGTGTGACAATGAGAGTGCTATTAAGCTAGAAAACAACCCCGTGAACCACTCTAGGACAAAGCACATAGACATAAGACACCATTTCCTAAGAGACCATGAAGCCAAAGGAGATATCGCTCTTAGCCATGTGAGCACCAAAATGCAACTAGCCGATATCTTCACAAAGCCCCTTAATGAGCAAAGGTTTTATGCTTTGAGGAGTGAACTAAATATCTTGGATTCTCGTAACTTGGTTTGAAATCATGTGCATGTTTGAGTGACTTAGGATAGATTGCTTTCAAAAGAAAATCTTTTTCAAATTTGAAATGTGGTTTTACTTTGAAAAAAATATTTGGAGTTAATTTAGCTCTACCACTTGGATCACTGTTCTCATTGATTGCTTGTTGGCTAGTTTCAAGTGATAGAACTACTCATGCTCAAATCTATCACAAATCAAATTCCACTCAAATCTAATGGCTGTTAGCCAGGGGGAGCGGAATCTCCTGAACTTTTTCTGGAAATTTCGGAAGTTGCGAAATCTCCGGAACTTTTTCCGAAAAATTTTGTTACTTAACGGGTATTTACTTTTTACCCCGAGAAGTTACTGGTTCATTCTCTTTCACTCTTACCGCTGGCTTCTCTCTCTCTCTCTACCCTCTCGCCTCCCACCCCTCGGGTGATTTGGGGATTCCACCACCTAAAACTCGCTATATCATCAAGGAAGGCTCCAATCAAGCGGGGGATTCACGTGGTGTTCTTGGAATCCAAGTTTGAAGGCTTCTTCATCTTTACTCCAAAGGTATCCCAAGATCATTTCGCTCAATCTATCAATGTAGGTCATCCCTTAGGATTTCCTTTGGATAGAACTCTTCTCTAGCATGTGTAGGCCTAGGATCTTCAATTTCATATCAATCCCATGACGGATTCATTGTGTATGAGATGTTAGGGTTTCACTCTGCGAGTTCCAGAATATTCCGAAAAAGAGTTCCGAAATCTTCGCAACTTGTGGAAACTCCGGACATTTTTTCGAAATCTTCATAACTCGCATATCAAACCTCTTATATTGATTATTCTTTGAATTTTTCATAACCCTTTCCCTCTTTTGGTCATGTTCTCTGCTTTATCCAAATGGGAAGGGAGAAAAGGGACACTCATGCTAGTACAATGCAAAGGAGAACTAAGGCAAGGCATGATCCAAATCCTCCTAGAGTTGAGAGTGAAGAAGAAGAAGAAGAAGAAGAAAAAGAAGAAGAGGTGTGTGAGGAGGAAGAATCTGAAGAAGAACAATTTGTGGTTGCTTAGAGGAAGAAGGGGAAAGAAAAGGTAGCTGAAATATCCCGTAGATCTTCTCATGCCAAAGCTCCAAATGTCATGCCATCCTATGCAGCTCCTCAGCCTACGCCAGTCAAGAGAAATCGGCGCATAGCATATCACATTTGTCCTCAACCTCCAGAGCATCTCACTCCCACTTTTGACCAAGATCAAAGGACGGATAACAAATTGCCCAACTCTCCGCTCTCCTACATGTCCTATGGGATACACTCCTAGGTTGGGAAATGACTATTACAAGATGTCCTTGGCCCTCAAAGAAGAAAGGAGGCATGATCCTTTTAGATGGGATAAAATGGAGGGGATTGACGCACGTTGCTGGAATGAGTTTCACATGGATTTCTATGGTTCTGTGGTGCTGCGTAAGAAGAACAAGCCTCCATTATTTCTATGAGGTATGTGGATTGGCCCTACTATGCGAAGGATGATGATACCACACTCACGAAAGTGATTGCAAAGTGTAAGGATTTTGGACTTTATGAGCTCATGGGTTTTAGAAATCATTGGAATGCTGAGATTCTTGGTCAATTTCATAGCTCCTATTACTTCCAAGCCAGCACCAACTCTATACATTGGACCACTATGGGTGAGCACTATAGCATTGACTATATGACGTTCTCTCGTATTTTGGGGCTTGGAACAAGGGATAAGAAGCGTGATCCTATTCATGTTGAGTTCAAAGTCCAGTCCAAGGATGTCCCTTTCATGTTCTACAATCCTATGTTGGCTCTTGAGGGGAAGAAAAATAATTTGGTTCCTTTCTACTATGCGTTCAATTAATTCTTTAGGAACACAGTTCATCCTAAGGGAGGAGATGCCACCGCTCTTCACTTTTATGTGGGAAATCTCTTGAACCGTGTTGCTCCTAAAGGAAGGACCTTTACATCTTTGACTATATATGGAATGAGCTTCGCCGTGCTATGAAAGATTCTAGGAAGAATCTTCCCTATGCTCCATATATCATGTATATGATTGAGAGGGTCACCAAGATCACTTTTCCCAAGGATTGTGCTCATGAGCCATTTCACATTCGTTCTCATGATGGTGATGGTCCTTGTCCTACTGTCTCTTCTCATCATTTTACCGGATCATCTACAAGCTCCATGCCATGATTATGAGCCTTATGCTTCCTCTCCTCCTAGGTAGCCCCGCAAGCTAAGAGGCTCTATGATCAAGAGAGTGCTTAGGAGCATGTTCTGCATGTGCAAGTATATGGCCCATGAGATCAATAAGAATAGGCATGACATCATCGAGATCAAGACCTCCCAAAGACTTCTGTTGATATATATCATGAGCTACCCAACTTTGATGCTTCGTTTGCCAAGTGGGGTGCCATGGATGCTGCCGAAGCCGCCGCCGCTGCCCCATCTCCTACCCCAACTGCACCTGTTGCCTCTTCTTGCCCTCGCCGCTCCACACACGCTAGTAATGTTGAGGAAGAAGATGAGGAGAATGAGGAAGAGGATGAGGATGATGAGGAGGAGGACGACGACGATTACGATGACGATGGGTAGCTCTTGTTAGTGTGCTGGAGTTCATTTCCTTTTTGGCGCTTGATGCCAAAGGAGGAGTGAATATTTGTAAGGTTTTACATATGTCGAACTATGTCTTCATCTCTTATGGTGTGTAAAACTATGTGAGCATGAAAACATGTAATGGGTTTGCTATGGATGCTTAGAAATACTCTAATTTGTCTAAGGATGCTTGAATGATAGTTTGAAAATTTTCTATGATGCTTGTTATTTTGGGTTGACAGAATGTTCGAAGATTCTAGAGATTTTTGCAGAAATTCTGAAACTTACGGAAATTCCGAAAAACTCTAGGAAACATTTCAAAAATTCTGTCATTTTTCTTTTTCCTTCTCTGATTGAATGCATGATCTATCATAAGCATCACGTGTATTATATTTTTCACATTCTTGGGCACCCCACTATTGCTAGGACATATGCCTCTCTCTTGACTTCACATATGTTGTGCCAATTGACTTTTAAAGGTCGTCTTGGAATTCAATTCTCATGGCACACATTAAGGGGGAGTTGCACATGCTCTTACTTTCTTTTTAATTTTGAGATACATTATCCTCTTATTTGTAAGACTTAAACATATTGTCATCAATCACCAAAAAGGCAGAAATTGAAGAGTATCTTAGCCCCCTAAGTGGTTTTTGGTGAATTAATGACACAAGTTTAAGTGTCTAATGAACTTTCAAGTGCATCAGCAGGATTAAAATGATTGGTGGACATGTAGCACTTGTGGATGACCCTCAAAAAGGAAATGAATGAATATGAGGCATACCTTGAAGGGTAAACTTATTTTTGATTTAAATTTGTGTATAGGAATGCCACACTATTAAGAGGAATGCGTAATCTTTGGTCTTTACATTGAAAAAGGTGCTCAAGATGACCTAACCAACCTATGAGAGACACCTTTACACCTGCACTTCACATGGGGTTACTTAGAAGGGTGCTGAAATGAGAGCTCCAGAGTATTCTAGAGAAAGTTGCGGAATATTCCAGAGGTTCCGGAGTTTTTGGAGGAAGTTCTGGAAGATTCCAGAGGTTCCGAAGTTTCTGGTGAAAGTTCTAGAAAACTCTAGAACTTAACCCCCAATGGCTAGTTTCGGCGTGAAGGGGTATAAATACCCCCTCACCCCTCCCTTAGTCTCTCTCTGGACCCAACTTTGTGATGAGCTGCAGAAAAGTATTCAAGTCCCCCTCTTTATTCCCCTTTGGCATTATTGCTGAGATTTGGTGGGGATTCAAGGAGGGATTCAAGGGAAGAGAAACAAAGAGTGCTAGTGAGTTGATTTCCATCTCTTGAGCACCTTGTTCTTCGTCAAGCCGGTGATTTCGTTTTGTTACTCTTGGAGCTTCAAGCTCCTAGCTGGCTAGGCATTGCCCGTGGAGCATCCAAGGTTGTCGCTGCTTACATCACTTCTTCGACAACAAGGCCACAATCATAGATGTCACAGAGCACGATGTTATTGACTACTTCCAGAACAGCCTCCACGACTGCTGGATGTTCCAGGACTTCGATAGAAGATGCCCCGCTGATGTCAAATCTCTTAATATCATGATACAGACGTTAGTAGATGAAGAACACAGAGAGATTGAAAGGTTCGATTCCAATCGCAACAAGGGCCAGAACAATGGCCAACGCAACGACAAGAATCACAATGATCACCCCAACAATGACAACTAAAATAACTACTCGGGAGGTCACAACCACAAGTGCAAGCTAGACAATACTGTCGCGGCAATTTTGTAGTCGTCCAAGAAAGGTGGCGGCAAGAATCAAAATAGACCCTTGTTCAACAAGCTCATGAAGAAATAGTGCCCATGGCACCCATACAACAAGCACTCTGCGATAGATTGTTTCAGTCTACGAAGAGTCATGAAGGACGTGCCAGAGCCATCAGGCACCAAAGACAAGGGCAAGGCCAAGGAAGATGAAGACGATGGTGTTTATGATAATGGCAAGTTCTAAAACCCATCCAACACCGTCAATGTCATCTTCAGCGGAACCCCGGGTATTGCTACTAAGCGGTCCCAGAAGCTCACTCTTCAAGAGATAATGTCTATTGAATCTGTGATGCCAATGTTCCTCAAATGGTCCAAGAAGCCAATTACCTTCTTCAGGAAAGACTAATGGACTAGTTTCTTAGACCCAGGATGGTATCCCCTCGTCTTGGACCCGGTTGTCGTTGGCTCCAGACTTACTAAAGTACTCATCGACGGTGGTAGCGGTCTCAACGTCCTGTTCGCCAAGACGCTGGAGAAGATGGGCCTCGACGTCACCGATATGCTCACCCTAATGAACTCTCTGTTCTATGGGATCGTCCTGGGCAACGCGGCTGTACTCCTCGGACAGGTGGTTTTGCCAATTACTTTTGGGACCAAATAACACTACCGGACAGAGTACATCTGGTTCAAGGTGGTGGACTTTAAAACATCATACCACGCCATCCTTGGAAGACTAGCATTGGCCAAATTCATGGAAATCCTGAAGAGTATCTTGGCCCCCTAATTGGGTTTTGGTGAATTAATGATACAAGTTTAAGTGTCTAATGAACTTTCAAGTGCATGAGTAGGTTTAAAATGATTGGTGGACATGTAGCAGTTGTGGATGACCCTCAAAAAGGAAATGAATGAATATGAGGCATACCTTGAAGCCTAAATTTATTTTTGATTTAAATTTGTGTATAGGAATGCTGCACTATTAAGAGGAATGCGTAATCTTTGGTCTTTACATTGAAAAAGGTGCTCAAGATAACCTAACCAACCTATGAGAGATACCTTTACACCTGCACTTCACATGGGGATACTTAGAAGGGTGCTGAAATGAGAGCTCCAGAGGATTTTGGAGAAAGTTTTGGAATATTCTAGAGCTTCTGCAGTTTTCAAAGAAAGTTTCAAAAGATTTCGGAGGTTTCGGAGAATGTTCCGGAAAACTTCGGAACTTAACCCCCAACGGCTAGTTTCTAGGTGAAGGGTTATAAATACCCTCTCACCCCTGCCTCAGTCTCTCTCTGGACCTAACTTCGTGCTGAGCTGTAGAAAAACATTCAAGTTTCCCTCTTTACTCCCCTTTGGCATTATTGGTGAGATTTGGTGGGGATTTAAGTAGGGATTCAAGAGAAGGGCAAGAGAGAGTGCTAGTGAGCTGATTTCCCATCTCTTGAGCACCTTGTTCTTCGTCAAGCCGGTGATTTCGTGTTTGTTATTCTTGGAGCTTCAAGATCCTAGCTGGCTAGGCATTGCCCGTGGAGCATCCAAGGTTGTGGCTACATACAAGAAATTTGTATTAACCCGACGAATGAGTAAGTGACTCTAGCTTGATCTTTGTGGTCGCTAGAGTGAGGAAAGTGGTCTAGGTGTGAAAGGCCCATCCTTTGTGGGTTTCTCAACGAAGATGTAGGCTTCAAGTGTGGAGCTAAATTCCAGTAAACAAATCCTTGTGTCTCTAGTGCTTGATGTTCTTCATTTCGTTCATATTCTAGCATAGAGTTCATACCTAGGGTTTGTGATCAATCTACTTTTTGAGAGGGTTGCTAGTGTTTCTACCTTGTGATTCAGGCTTAGTATACCTTGTTACATAACCTATATTCATCGATTTACTTTTGGATAAGCTTTGCATAAGGTGTAGTTGATTTCTCCTCAAATCTCTGGAGAATCTGCAGATTTCTTCGGAGATTCCGAAAAAATCGGAATTTCCGAAAAAATCTCCGGAACTCAGTGACAAAGTTGGCTTAAGTTGTGGAAAATTTCAGGATCGACTATTCACTCCACCTCTAGTCGGTATCCTAGATCCTTTCACATCCCGCACCACATGTACTTAGTACTCAAGATGTCGGGACTCAAGGAAGTACTCTCCCTGTGTGGAGATTTGAAGAGATCGTATGACTGCGACACAGAAGCCGTGGAACTAGCAGTAACCACCCAAGTAGCAAACTTAATGATGTAAGTTTTCACCACATCCAAGAAGCTATCCCTGACAGAGCTCAAGGTTCCAGAAAAGAAGTCAGGGGTAACCAAGGTCAATCTGGCAAGTGAAGTAGACATCAAAGCTATTGACCTTGAGACTGGTGATAGCTCCAAGACAACCCTGATTGGCACAGGGCTGGATCCTAAGTAGGAAAGCGCGCTCGTCAGCTTCCCCCAGACCAACCGAGACATCTTCGTGTGGAAACCAGTGGACATGCCGGGGGTGCCAGGGAGTTGATCGAGCACTCACTCAACGTGAATCGAAAAGCTACACCAAAAATGCAATGCCTACAACGATTCACCCAAGATAGAAGGGAAGCGATCAAGAAAGAGCTGGCCAAACTACTCGCAACGGGCCAAACTACCCGTCCTGGTGCGAAAGAAAAATAACAATGGGTGGAGGATGTGTGTCGACTATACAAACCTCAACAAGCACTGTCCAAAGGATCCCTTCAAGCTTCCTAGGACTGATCAAGTCATCGACTCCACAGCTGGATGCGCCCTCCTCTATTCCCTCGATTACTACTCGTTGTATCACCAGATAGCTCTCAAGGAGGAAGACCAGATCAAGACCGCGTTCATCACCCCATACAGAGCTTTCTACTACACGACAATGTCTTTCGGGTTGAAAAACACAGGCGCTACTTATCAACGGGCAATCTAGGAGTGCTCCAAGAAATAGCTCCACCTCAACGTAGAGGCGTACGTAGATGATGTGGTTATAAAGACCAAAAACCCCGACGATCTCATTGCGAATCTAGAAGAAACTTTTGCAAGTTTGCGAGAGTTCCGGTGGAAGCTCAACCCGACAAAGTGCGTCTTCGGCGTGCCTTCCGGGAAACTACTCAGGTTCATCATCAAGTCACCGAGGCATTGAAGCTAACCCTGAGAAGATCTCCACCATCACCGATATGCATGCCCCATCAGGTATCAAGGACGTCCAGAAGCTGACTGGATGCATGGCGGCCCTCAAAAAATTTATCTCAAGTCTTGGAGAATGGGGCCTACCCTTCTTCAAACTATTCAAGCAGCAAGACGAGTTTCAGTGGACCGAGGACGCAGATCAAGCCTGACAACAATTGAAGGACTTCCTATCAATGCTACCGGTCCTCACGGCGCCAAATCCCAACAAAGACTTGTTGCTTTACATCGCCGCAACTACTCACGTTGTCAGCACGGCGATTGTGGTTGAAAGATCAGAACCGGGACATATATTCAAAATACAGAGGCCTGTCTACTTCGTAAGCGAGGTGCTATCATATTCCAAAACTAGATATCCACCGGTCAAGAAGCTATTGTACGCGATAATTTTCACCTCGCGCAAGTTACAACATTACTTCCAGGAGCACAAGATCTCCGTCGTCACATATTTCCCTCTCGGAGAAATTCTCCACAATCAAGATGCAGCATGAAGAATATCTAAATGGGCGGTAGAACCCGGAGCATTGTCCCTGGAATTCAAATTGAGGACTGCAATCAAGTCCTAGGTCCTAGTCGATTTCATGGCAGAGTGGTGGGAGAACCAACTACCAACGCCAGCAGAGCGTCCAGAGCACTAGGTCATGTATTTCGATAGATCACTCAAGCTCGAGTACGCTGATGCAAAAGTACTCTTGATATCTCCCAAAGGCGAAAAACTCAAGTACATCCTGCAAATCTTATGGGAAGTATCCAACAATGAAGCTGAATACGAGGCACTTCCGCACGGGCTCCGCTAGGCAATCTCGCTAGGAATAAAGCGATTGCTGGTCTACGGCAACTCACCGGTGATGATCAATCAAGTCAACGATGAGTGGGAGGGGCCTTTCATCGTCTCCAAGGTCACTGCACTTGGATCATATCGACTACACCACCCCTCTGGTCAGGATGTCGACAACTCGTGGAACATCGAACAACTCTGTCGATTCTATCCTTAAATTAGATCTACACAATCGAACATCGGCCCTAGTTGTAGGTTTACAATTCAAGAAACTAGTAATATTTTTTACATAATTCGACTACTTATCTATGCCTTATCACGGTCGGCAGAAGCAAATTCGCAGTACTCATAATGAGCTATTCAGCTTCCTAGGCAAAATCGCCCAATTGTAGCTTGTAATAACAAGTATACAAAACTCCAACGAGTTGTACAGCTCCCCGGGGAAAATCACCCAAATACGGCTTGTAATAGCAAGTCTGCAAAATTCTAATGAGTTATTCAACTCACTGGACAAAATCATCCAATTGTAGCTTGCAAAGAAAGTTTATAGTAAACTTCATGAGTTAGTTAACTCATGGGACAAATCTATCCAGTCGCGGCTTGAGAATCATCAAAGAAGCCTTGTGCGCGGACACTTACATCTACCATACGAGCAAATATCAGGGAAGATTGTAAGATGCAGTAAAACTACAAGTCAAAAGCAGCAAAGATTGTAACAAGATTTAGAAATATTTACATTACAAAGCATTCATATCATGTTTTCAATATAGAACTAATGTTTGCTTTCATACAGTACTCAGAACTAGTCGTGAAGTACTCGAAACTGTTGCATTTGACTAAAAAGTATTCGGGAGCTTGTCGTACATACATCTATGGATCCACCAGAAGATTTTGGATAGTTCTAAATATGGGACTCGACACCAAGACGCATCTGATATGGAGACTATGGTGTAGGACGGCGTAGTCTATATGGAAAGATAGGAATTAGTCGAGGATTAGGAAAGTACTTGTTGTAATAAGAGTAGAACTCCTCTAGTCGTATCCGACTAATATTCCTGTAACCAACCGACCTGTAACCCTGCCCCCGGCAATATAAGGCGAGGCAGGTATCCCCCCAAAGCAATTCAATCCAACCAACACAAAGGACGTAAGGTATTACGCAATCTAGCGGACCGAACCTATCTGAATCGTGTGTATGTGTTTACCTTCGAGTTCCTGATCTCGATGAGCCCCACTAACCAAAACATTACCTCGGGCACCCCTTGACAGTAAGCGTCGAGTATCAAGGCTGCACGGTGGAAGCGGCCGACGATGTCGGCGATGAGCCCGTTGGGTAGCAGATCCATGGTTCTTGGCTGGCTTGGTGATGAAGCTCCGCCATGGCGCGATCGATCGAGATTGCTTCGTGAATAATAAAGTGACTATTACATTCTTGGAAAAGCCTAGTGCATATATGTATATATGGTATAATGGAAAGAGGAAACGAATCAACTATACATATATGGAAAGAGAAAGCAAATCAGACGTAGGCCTTTGCGCCTGAAGCAGCACCACCACTCCAACACCAAAAGTCTGCCGTGTGTTAAGAACTTATTCTTCGACCTCGCTACGTATGAGACCCACAATGAGCCTACTACAGGCTAAACAAAACTCTTCATAAGACGAATTCTCCACGATAAAATTGGACAAGCAAAAGAGGACAATGGCAATAGCCCATGATGATCTATATCTCACTTTCAGAAATAGTGCTGGCAAATGGTACATTGTTCAAGGTTTAAAAGGTTTAAAAGGAACTACAACAATCTCTTTGGCCCTTATGACTAGTTTCTATAAATGTTGTGTAGTAGGCTGTTTTTAATTTTCTTATCACATAGTGCTTTACAAGGCATGTTCTTAAAAAGACTTTTAAAGCACAACTTATACAAACATTCTAGAAAACTTATGAAAACACGACATATACTACAAGTTTTTGGACTACTTATTCGAGTAATTTTTGTGGTAAAGTCAGGCCATGCCCATGAGCTGACGAGTATGATCGAGGAGAGAACAAAAAGAAACTTAACAGAGTTGGATAATTTCGGTGGCTCTCCGTGGGCGGTGGGGGGCAGCGCACATCGATTATGTGCTCCGTGCTAATGCATTCACGCCAAACTGGACTTCCGGTCAATGCAATTTGCAGATCGAAATGGAGCAAGCTGTTCTTGGTTGACCCGCTGATCCTTATCTGCCCTAGTATCCTGTAATGCAAGCCGATCTGACCTGCATGCATGCATGTGCCGGCCGGAATGGTGGAATCAGAGACCAGAGTCAGCGACCATCTCGTCCTTGGCAGTTGGCATAGTAGCACGCTCGTCCTGTACCCAAGAAGCATGAAACATTTCTGATGAGATCCAAAGAGTGAGAAACACCACACTGTTCCTTTCAATGGCCTTATCCTCGAGGTTTGACCTGGTTGTCCTTGCAGTCCTCCTCCTAGTTTTAAGCCGCCCTGGCGCGCGTACGTAGCAACGCAGCAGACTGCCTCCGCTCTAATCTGAAGTTCTGAACCATGGCCGTGCCATGCGTTCGCCTCGCCGTCCTCCTCTGTTTGATGATCCCAGCCACCGTCGCCTCACCTCGGAGCCTACGAAAATCCCCGGCCAACGCGTCGCGGCCGACAGCCTTCTTCGAGGTGGACCGCCCGCTCCGCCCGCCACGCGGCAGCTCCGGCCGGTGCTCCACGCTCCTGCTCTCCGCCTCCTTCGGCTCCACCTTCGCCAAGCCCCCCGCCACCGCCGCGTACTCCCCGCCGCGCTGCCTCGTCAAGGCGGGCGGCCGCGCCTCGGCGATCTCCCTCGCGGTGCTCGAGTGGCGCGCCGCCTGCCAGGGAGCCCAGCTCGACAGGATCTTCGGCGTCTGGCTCGGCGGCGCGGAGCTCCTCCGCGGCAGCACCGGCGCGCCGCCGCCCAACGGCATCGTCTGGTCTGTCTCCAAGGACGTCACCAAGTACGCGTCCCTCATAGCCGCCGCCGGCAAGTCCACCCTCGCCGTGTACCTCGGCAACCTCGTCACACCACGCTCACCGGCGTGTACCATGCCAACGTCACGCTCCACCTCTACCTCCGCCGCACGCCGACGACGAAACCGCCGCCCGCCATGGCTCCCGCCGACCTCATCGTCCCGATGTCGCGAGCCCTCCCTCTGAACGGCGGGCTGTGGTTCCCGATCCAGAGCGCCGCCGACGTCGCGTCCAAGAGCGTCGCGCTGCCGTCCAACACCTACCGCGCGGTCCTCGAACTCTACGTCTCGTTCCACGAAGACGACGAGTTATGGTACAAGAACCAGCCCAGGTACCAGAATGGCCCGTTCCGCGAGGTCACCGCTCGTGTCGACGGTGTCATCGCCGGCTCCGTGTGCCCGTTCCCCGTCATCTACCCCGGCGGCATCTACCCCCTCCTATGGCGGCCAATCACCCCCATTGGCTCCTTCAACCTCCCGACATACGACATCGAGCTGACGCCTTTTCTGGGCAAGCTGCTGGACGGCAAGGCGCACGAGTTCGCGTTCGCGGTGACCAACGCCGTGGACGTGTGGTACGTCGACGCCAACCTCCACCTCTGGCTGGACCCCGGCGGCACGGCGACGACGGCGGGCCTCGTGAGCTACGTCGCGCCGCCGGCGAACACGACGTCGTCGAAGTCCACCAACCCCGTCGACACCCACTACCACGCGACGGCGAACCGGCTCGTCTCCGCCACCGGGTGGGTGAAGTCATCGTACGGGAACATAACGACCAACGCCACGCGGACGTTCGCCCTCGAGTACCTCCTCACCTTCGAGACGCTGGACCTGACCATCGTTGCGGACACCGGCGTCGTCGCCACGGACGGCGCCGGCGGCGTCCTGTACTCGGCGCAGACGCACGGGAACTTCCCGCTTGGCTGGGTCTATCAACAGAATAGTCTAACCATCACGCACGGGTTGGAGGAGACGACGGTGGCCGCCGGCCGGTGGTCGTCGGCGCCGCCGTACCGGTCGCTGCGCACCACGCAGAGCAGCCTCGTGGAGGACGAGGAGGGAGGCGGCAAGTCGTGGGGCGTCCGGCAGACGTACAGGTACAACGCCACCGACGGGTGCTACTTCAGGAACGTGACCAGCAGCAACTACAGCGTCGTGTCGGACCACTCCAATGAGGTCTGCGTGAAGGGGGCGGCATCCGCCGGAGTAGGCGCTGTCACGGCCGCGCTACCGGCGGTGAATCTTCCATAGTTACTTTTAACTTTTTCCCGTACCGACATTTGGCAACTTGAAGAGATTCCGGGTTTGAAATGTGAACCTTTGTGAAGAACGGATTGTTGCTTTAAGATGTGTGCCGTGACGTGTCAGGATCCCAACAGAGTTAGTACCCGGTGAGAAATAAATCCAGTCTCATAAGATTTTTCATCCGAAATGCAGGGCAATGAGTCGGTTCATGCGATTCACTACTTTTACAGGGAACAGTGGAATTTTGCATCCACATGAACACACAAGTCAGAAGTTGAAAACGTCGTACATACACCTAAAGTATCATGCACATAAAAGTGTCGGCGTTTATGCTGGCAGCCCATCAAAGAAAATAAGATAGTAAATTGCTCGTCGGAGAGATCGTTGAACTTGAGCCTATTATGTAATATTGATCATCCATATCGCATCTATAGGTGTATTGTTTTTAATAATGAGATAATAATATGTTAACCCCTACATTTAAATATGTTATTTAGAATATGAAAATAATTCTAGCCTCTGCACCACATATAATCAACATTTAGAGATGTACGATGTAATATCATGTTTTTAGAACTTTCTTTATTTATTACTATGTAATAACATGCTCAACATATACCGGAGCCACACCGCCGAATGCATTGTAGAAGAGTAGTATTTTTGCTCTCTTCGTATGTGCCTCAAGGGTCTTAATGTTCACGTGATGATATTCGGTTTATCATGGTTTGTGATAAATTACGACCCATCTTCAACAATACCTTACCCATGAAAGATGTTTTATTGCTCATTTTGGAGTCAAGACTTTGCATCCAACAACAATC
This sequence comes from Setaria italica, assembly GCF_000263155.2. Taxonomy (NCBI): domain Eukaryota; kingdom Viridiplantae; phylum Streptophyta; class Magnoliopsida; order Poales; family Poaceae; genus Setaria; species Setaria italica. Next base: position 13,002,192 of record NC_028454.1, on the reverse strand, counting down.
AGAGACATATCAAGTGTGAACGTGAGGGGACTCAAGCCCTCCTACCCACTCCAGTTCGTTGGAGAGAAGAGAAATGGAGAAGATTAAGGAGATAGAAGGGTTGAAAAAGAAAGAGTTGGAATTGAATTACATGTCCTCGAATCTTTTTTTTTTGAAACATGTCCTCGAATCTTGATATAAAGTTATGCATTGTTTTAGATAGCAATAGGCATGCACTTGGACTGTATCGAGCTAGTGCATGCGCTAAATTGCAAAATGTAATGTGGGACCTTTTTTTCATCATTTTGCGCAACACATTTTAACCGACGACCCATAATTGTAGTTTTCAGGTTTTTATCTACCATGCATTTTTATGGTGTAAATTCTCCACTACTAATGTATCCCGCTTCCATATGATTCTATCCCTTACTATGCAGCTATGTTTGGAAGGGCAATGTTCCACCAAGGTGAATGTATTCATGTGGAAATTATGCAGGGATGTTATTCCGACAAGAAGAATGGAACTAACCGCTGAGACACTTTTCCATGCGACGGTTGAATGTCTGCGAGCATGAAACCTGAGGCAGGCCATGCGTATGTTCTTGTCACCACTGGAGTAGCAGCTATTCAAGTACCATGGTCCATATTGGTTGCTCCTTTTGTTGGACTAGTGTTCATCAGAGCAAAGAGACCTGACCAAGCTGATTCTTTAGATGGTGTGTACTCTTCACAACAACATCACACACCAATCAGGATCAACACAACTTGAAGACTCAATACACTTCCCGTTAAACATTCGTGAGTCAATTGAGAAGAGCCGACTACACGAAATGGCAGGCAGCACGAAAGGAATGAACTCTATAGAGGTTCCAACAGTAGAGAAAGAGGAGAGAAGGCGGGCCATTGAAGCAACTCCAGAGTGAATGGGTCCCTCCACTGAGGGTTGGACTAAGGTAAATGTTGATGGTTCGTTCATCTACCAAACAGGTGATGCTGGAGGGGTAGTGATTGCAATGAACTCTGGAGGGGAAGTCCTTTTCTCAGCTTGAGGGTCTTATTCCGGTGTGCTAGCGCGTAGGAAGCGGAGGCAAGTGTGTGGGTATAAGGAATCCGGCCAGCAACACAATGGACCCAGAGCCCAGTAATCATTGAGACAGATTGCGTCAAAATGGTGGAAGTCGTGAAAAATAAGGAGGATAAAGTCTCATCGTTGTAGAAGCTAGTGAGCTTGCCCAACTGCTAAATAATTGGACGGCCATGTCAAAAAAGAGTGTACTACAATAGCACATGAATTAACTCATTTAGCTACGTGTAATAATCATACTACAGTTTGACTAGGTTGGGTATCCGCTTATATTATGAATCTCTTTAAAAAATAATTGTAATTCTAGGATCACCTATTTAATAAAGCTCTCATTTACTTAAAAAATGTATCCTGCTTCGACCCCTGCCAACAAACGAGAGAAGAGATAGAAGCAAAGTCGCACACCTCACGCCCCTCATCCAGTCATCCGGGTATATCCAGAGTCCATCGATCGTCCAAGCCCAAATAACCTGAGAAGCGATGAACGTGGCCCCACCTGTCATGCAGCCAAAACACTGAGTGGATGTGGATCCAAAGACCCACCATCCGTTTCCGTTAGGAGAAACGTCGCGGTCGAGCGTGGCCTTTTGGGTCCACACCCCAGGCCGCGCGAGCCGCCAAAAAAGCGCGCCCCCCCGCGGCGTCCGGATCACCCGGTCCCCGACTCCCCGTTCGCGACGAGCCGGCACTCGGGCCAACGCGCCAGTGGGGCCGGGGACACGCTGGCGCGGTGGCGCCCGTGTCGCCTCTGCCGCGAACGCACGCACCCGGATGGGGGGCGTTAAAAACTTTCTGATCCGGACGTGACGGCGCGTCGCTCGTGGAGTTGCGGTTGGTGCGCGGCCGCCGTCGGGGCCGGGCCGCGGCCACGACTTGGGGAGCATGGCGGACCAAGAGCTTGGCTCGGCATGGTTTGGACTCGTCGCGCCGCTTACGTGCCTCCCCCCGGCCAGGGCCAGCTAACTAAACCGGGACCGATCAGAGGATTAACAGGAGCTGCAGGAGATCAGAAAACGAAGCCTGGATCCATTCCAGCCTAGCTTTTTGGACGTCGCACGAGTGACTGCCAGCTGATTCTGTCGGAGTAATGGCCTCTTCATGAAAGAGATTTGCGGTTCAGCGAGTGGGAAATGATCTGCAGCCATGCAAAAAAAAAAGGGGGGTAGCAAAAGAAAGAGATTTGCGTGCGTGCGTGCGTGCTCGAGTGATGGTGGCACTTGCTGCACTAACCGCAGCGTGCGCTTGTGGATCCGATCCACCGAGGCTGCTCCACCCTTTGCACGCTGTCCAAAGGAAAGGATTATTGGCGATGGTAAATGGTAAGGCTGCTCAACAATTTTAACCTCCTCGTCCGTGTCATGTAAAACGCCCTCCTTCCACGTTGAGTGCGAGAGTTCGGGGACGAAGTGTCTGTTCATCCAGAGTTTCAGGCGTCTGCATCGTGGCTCCGGCTGCCACTGCACATTAGCTGCTGCAGGCTGAACGAACCTCTGGGAGGTAGGAGCAAGCTCATGCAGGTACACTACCAGCGACACATACAGGCCCCAGGCGACCCTTGTTAATTCGCACTGAGATTGCTTCTGAAATGTTAACAGGTACGTACGCTACTTGTATTCAAGTTGACGCTGATTTGTCGCTTGGTTTCCGCCCAGTTATCGGTGATGAGGAGCTGCCGACAGCTAGCATAGTGCCTACGTACGTCCTGTGGGCTAGTAGACCTCTTGTCCTCTGTCAGGGGATTTTGAAGGTCGAGACCGTTTGCTCAACGCGACAGAATGCAGATTATTTTGCTGACCACATGTTTTGTAACTTTACGTGCGTATCTGATCCTGGCTAATGAGTAATGATGTCCAGCGCAATATCGAGTCACCGCTCCGAGTGAGTGGAACCTGGGAGTGCACATGCAGCTGTTTTGGGGCCAGTATTAAATCCTTCGATTCGTTTGGTCAGGTTTTTAATTTGTGATGGGATCTAAAGTCTAACGGAATGTTTGGTCTCATGAACGGTAGTGCATTACTGCATACTAGACCAATTCGCTCAAACTCTTAATCTTGTACTATGTTTCTTTGTTTCTAACAATTTTGCTAAGAAATGGTATAAACCTTATGGTTTGTCAATTCAAACATGTCGTCAGAATTTATAAGGCTCGATCTTCTCTTCTCTGTATAAAACAGGCAACTTTTCTGCATGCGAAACCTAAAAGGCTGTGTTTCGTTGGGGGAACATGACTACATGAGCTTCCGAACGCTTTAAGCACAAGATAAAATCTTCTCAAGTTCTGAACATGGCCTTCTTCTTTTGTTTTCTCTTCTTTTTTGTGTACTGAATCATGGCCTATACTAGTAGACAATTCAAGCTCTCCCAAAAGCCGCATAATTCGTCTACCAACCAAGTACTTTGCGTTGCCATTATACGGCACTCACAACAACATACACTTTGTTCATGCCGCCTACACGATGGAAGTTAGATAACGATGTGTATTATTGTTTCCGATTTATAAATAATTCCCTCGCCGGGTTTAAATCCGCAGCGCCTCCCATTTCATGCAGCGCCACCGAAGCAGGTAGCCATGTCGGCGTCATCTGCCTCCTCCAGCTTGCTCCTCCTCTCCCTCTGCCTCGCTCTGCTCTCCCACTTCGCCGCGGCCTCGCCTCGGCCACGCGACCTCCGCTTCTCCGCCGAGGACATCGCCGCGGTGGAGGCGGCGCTGCCGCTGCGCCACAGGAGGTCGTCGGGGACCACCTTCTTCGAGGTCGACCGCCCGCTGCGCCCGCCTAAGGGGAGCTCGGGCCCCTGCTCCACGCTGCTACTCTCGCACTCCTTCGCCTTCACGCTCACCAAGCCACCCGTCACCGCGGCGTACTCGCCGCCGGAGTGCCTGCTCGAGGCCGGCGCGGTCTCGCTCGCGGTGCTCGAGTGGCGCGCCGAGTGCCGCGGGGTGCAGTACGACCGCATCTTCGGCGTGTGGCTCGGCGGCGCCGAGCTCCTGCGCGGCAGCACCGCGGAGCCGCGCCCGGGGGGAGTGGCGTGGTCGGTATCCAAGGACGTCACCAGGTACGCGCCGCTCCTCGCCGCCGGGAACGCCACGCTCGCCGTGTACCTCGGCAACCTCATCGACGACACCTACAACGGCGTCTACCACGCCAACCTCACGCTCCACCTCTACTTCCGCCGCGCCGCGCGGTCTTCGTCGCCGCAGCCGGCGGCGGCGGCCGACGCCATCGTCCCCGTCTCGAGGAGCCTGCCGCTCAACGACGGGCTCTGGTTCGTGGTCCAGAACTCCACCGACGTCCAGTCAGCGCGCCTCGCGGTGCCGCCCAACGCGTACCGCGCGGTGCTCGAGGTCTACGTCTCGTCCCACTACGCCGACGAGTTCTGGTACATGAACACGCCGGAGCAGAACGGGCCGTTCCGCGAGGTCACCGTCCTGCTCGACGGCGACGTCGTCGGCGCGGTGTGGCCGTTCCCCGTGATCTACACCGGCGGCATCAACCCCCTCATCTGGCGCCCCATCACCAGCATTGGGTCCTTCAACATGCCCACCTACGACATCGAGCTCACGCCCTTCCTGGGCAAGCTCCTCGACGGCGAGCACCACGAGCTTGGGTTCAAGGTGACCAACGCGCTCAACTCCTGGTACGTGGACGCCAACCTCCACCTCTGGCTCGATGGCAAGAGCTCCAAGACCACCGGTGGCCTCGTCGCCTACGACGCGCCGAAGCTGGCCGGCAGCATCGTCTCGCACTCCGCCGACGGCATCGACGGCGAGTACGAGGCGACGGCGAGCCGGAACATTACGGCGACGGGTTGGGTGAGCTCGTCACGCGGCAACGTGACCACAACATTCACGCAGCGGCTGAGCTTCGCGAACACGAACGTGGTGAGCAGCCACGGCAGCGCGCAGGCGATCAACCAGACGACGGACGCGCTCACCAGTGTCAGCGGCGGCGGGGCGCAGGCGCAGCAGCAGGTGCACCAGAGCTTCCCGCTCTACATCTTCCTGGGCGGCGACGGCAGCGGCACGTCGTCTCAGCGGCTGATGCGGCGCGTGGAGATCGGGTTCGAGGAGGCGCGGTCCGGCGCCGTGACGAGCACGCTGCGGAACCGGCAGGCGGCGGCGGCGGAGGTGACGCTCCGGGACGACGCCGTGGTGGGCGCGTCGTGGCGGATGCACCAGACGTACGCGTACGGCGCCAGCGACGGCGGCTGCTACCTCAGGAACGTGAGCAGCGTCGGTTACGACGTGCTTTTCGACCATCGCGACGCGTCCTGCGCCGGTGCGCGAGGGCGCTGACGCCCGTCGCCGACAGCGAGCGCCCTCCGCCTTGTCGGCGCCTCCGCCGCCCGGGCCGGTACGGTGGATAACGGCCGGGGAAGCGACAGGGTGTAAATGGAACACCGCAACGGTGGCCAAGTGTACTGGTCTGGCCCCACCTACTAGTCTTCAATTATGAAATATGACGGGTCATTTTCATGTGCTTAGCTTTCGTCAATAAGGAAAGGTGTGATTTGATGCAGCAAGTTGTAAGTAGTGCATGTAACCCCAGATGTAAAAGAAAATTGCTTGGCTTTGTAATTTATTGCATGTATGTATGGATTTTACTCGAATTCTATGGGTTTTAGGTTGTCACCTGCAGAATTCGCGTGAAATTCTAGCCATCCAAAAACATGCCCTAGTTGAAAAAGGTTTGTAGCTTTCAGGAAACGAAAGTTTAGCCCACAGAGTCTTGATGTCGTCCCAGACTATTGGTACGACAAGATGTCTAGATGTGATGCTGATGCGATGCTACATCAAACCATGAAAAGAAGGAATTCTTTTCGAATCCATTCAAGCCCCATCAAAGCATGAAGTCGAAAATTCAGAACATGTGAGCCAAGCGTATTTTTGCTAAGCTCATCATAGTAGGCACATCGTACTTTTATCCCTCAGACATGATACAAGATACCGTATTCTGGTTCCGCGGTCGTGTTATACGTTAGGTTCGCCGGGGACCGATGTCGTACGAGACCCGTACGCTCATCAATTCCGTGTCAGCAGATGGTCTGGACAAACTGACTGAATGGACAATTGGGCACATAACCGGGCTGGACGTGTACAAACTGAGAGGACCACTTCTTGAAATTTTGTTTTTCGCATGCTATTATAAATAAAATTGTATTAAAAAATAAAATAAAAAAGTTACCATGCGGCACCGATGCGGCCGGACGCAGCAAAATCGGGGCCGAAATGCTTGAACTGATTGATCCTGTCCAAAGCTGAATGATTAGCCGGCCCCCACTCCCACTCTGGCTAATAGCTCCCAGCTGCGGGAGCGCGGCATGGGCGGGGCAAGGGATGTCTCTGCCGCGTCCGATCGTACTGGATGCTGGTAGCACCCAGCCAGATCATTTTAAATTACTATTCATTTTTTACATGTATATACACTTTTTTTTATGTATTTAGACATACAAAGATTATATATCTAGAAAAGTTAAAAGGTCAAAATGAATAGTAATTTGGAACGGATGAGGAAGTAGTATTCTGTTACATTGATAGCACCCATATAATTATCATGCACATCTTTTTTTTTCCAGAAATTGTATGCCACACTTGCAGAAGAACAGGGGTGTTTGGATACCAGCTGCTAAATTTTAATCGTATCACAACGAATGTTCAGATACTAATTAGGAGGACTAAACATGAGCTAATTATAAAATTAATTGCAGAACTCCTAGGCTAATTCGCGAGATGAATCTATTAAGGCTAATTAATCCATCATTAGCAAATGGTTACTGTAGCACCACGTTGTCAAATCATGAACTAATTAGGTTTAATAGATTCATCTCGCGAATTAGACTTCATCTGTGTAATTAGCTTTATAATTAATCTATGTTTAATACTTCTAATTAGTATAAAATATTCGATGTGATAGGTGCTCTTTAGCACGTGGAGCCAAACAGACCCTAAGCAAAACGACTGAGAGGGATGAGGGTAGGTCGGCCCACACGAAGGAACTTGTGGGCTGCTGGCCCTGCTTCATGTGGGCCCACTGGGAATGAACTTGATTGAGCAGAATTGGCCCATTAAGGCCCAACTTGCCTGGCGTGCTACTTCGGGCTCCTCTCCTCCTGTGTTGTGGTTGGTTGTGGACTGTGGTCCAATCATTAGCTGGCTTTCATCGCCTTCAAACTCAAATGTTGGCTCATACACATGTCAGCACTTGCAGTACGGCACACAGTGAGTACTGCTAAAAACAGATTCATAAAATGGCACGGTCAGGGTGGCTGTGCGCTTGTGCCTCCGCTTGCTTCAGCTTGGCAGCAGTGGAGTAACAATAACGCGAGGAGTGCAGTGCACAGTCGACGACGGTGCAGTGCAATCTATGCGCCGTCGTAGCTGCCATTGGTAGTAGGACCAAACTGATCATGCATCAAATCCTAATCATTCTTTTTCACATTATCGTATGGATTTTGGTAAAATGACTTTAATTTCTCATATTTACACTAGATGTGTGTTATGAAAATTAAGGCTGTGATGTATTCCTCTCATTCTGTCGTTGTCAAGATTAGCGGATCAAGACTTAGACTAGTAAATTTCTTTTATGCGCGTAAGGCTTCGGATGGTGGCGTGGGAGACACGGGGTTTAGACTGGTTCGGGCAAGGAAGAGCCCTACGTCCAGTATCGGGAGCTGCTCATGTTGCCCACGCGGGGTTCTGTAGTAGGGGTTACAGGAGGGCGAGAGAGGGAGCTGGTCCCAGGTCTCTTGGGTGTGCACTGATGCTCTAAGGAGAGTACCAGTGTGTTCTGTTCGATGGAGAAGGTTCGAGTTGTCCGTCAGTCGAGTCCCCCGTCTCAGGGCCCCCGGTTCTCCTTTTATAGTGCAAGGAGGTCACCAGGGTTACAAGTGAGACTGGGTGTGAGGAGAAGTAAAAGAGATAAGCTAAGTCAAGTGAGGTACAGCACAAGGGGAGGGACCAAGTCCCTAGGCCGCCGGCGTCCTCGCTGGCCATCAGCCCCTGCCGGCGCGTTTGCCGGAGGAGGGCGGCCGCCATCGCGTCCTGTCGATGGTCTCCTCGGCGGCTATCGCCGCCATGCGTGATGATGGCGTTTCGTCATGGCACCTGTGTCCGTTGGGGGAGGCGGCTGATCCTGCCATCTTGCTGACGGCCCGCGGAAAGCGGACGTCGCGTCCCTGTCGCCGGACGCGCGGAGCGCGAGAACGGGCGTGCCTTCCCCTTGCTCCGGGCAGCAC
>NC_028454.1:12882785-12993796 GCF_000263155.2 Setaria italica | reverse complement strand
AACTGGTACATTCTTCAAGACATGGTCATGAGGCCCTACGGCGGCGTGCCCCCATACACGAAAGCTCATAGTGACAGTGGCGGGCCCATCTCCATACCCCCCCTAGACTGTCCGAGATCCAATATTCAGATGGGCTCAGCCCCTCCCGACCGCAGGACCGTGGCTCCGGCCCGACAGAGCTTGGTCTTCAAGCGGTCCGACTCGCCCGACCCCGGGACACTGGGTCGGGCGAGGCGGAGCGTGGCTCTCACCTCCCATGTTGGGCCGACGGTAGTCTTTATCGCCCTAGGCGGGCTTGGGCCTTTATGATTTGTTGTTTTCATGAACTTTAGGAGGTCGTTAATATTTCCCCCCAACAGTAGCCCCCGAGCCTGTGGTGGAGCGGGGACGCTCCTCCATAGGCTGCTATCACCCTTTGTAGGGGATCCCTGTTCATCGTGCAAGCCGCAGTTAATCAGGGACGGGAAGTGTTATTTGTGCGCTTGGTCGATGAGGTTGATCAGGTGAAGCGTCCTGCGGGCGACTCAGCGCGGGAGGGTTTCTTGTTGTTCCCCTTTGTCTGAGAGCCTCAAGTCGTGACCATCCGCGTGGTCATTGGTTGCGAGGCTAGCCCCTGCGCGTTGCAGGGGACCGGTCAGGAGGCTAGGTCAACTTTTGTACGTTACGCCTCAAGCGTCCGTTCACTGAGACGGAGGGGTGAGTCGTGCCACGCTATCCTCGTCGAACAAACCGTGGTACTCATTGAGCTACTGACGGGTTGATTCGAGTGGGGTCCCGGTCCCTGTTTAGGGGGGCCCGGCTCAGGCCAAGCTGGTGGCGTACCCCAGGCTCCGGTCGGCCAGTTCATATAGTTCCTGAATCCGTTCGGTCGGATCCGGGGGCTCGTTGCCTTTCCTCAGGGAAAAACCATGAACTCTGATGCTGGTCCAGACTCGAATGTGAGATTGAGACGCCCTGGGCTGTCGTGCGCCTGGGTGATGGCCGCTAGCGGACCCATCTCCTCTCACCCCTCTCTCGGGGGTATCCTGGGGTGGCTGTCGAACCCGCGGCGGGCCAACATTCGAACCCCTGGATCGTAATGGGCCGTAGGAACGTTTTCAGCCCCGTATCCCTTTTTTACCTTTTGGTGGACCTTGGGCCGGACGTGAAGGGGGTTGCGCCTTGGGTCGGAAGTGGAGGAGGTTGTGCCTTGGGCCGGACGTGGAGGATGTTGTGCGCGCGTTCTCCGGGAGATGAAGTGGCGGAAGACGCCGACCCGCGAATCGAGGGAGGAGGGGATGTTTCCTGCTGCAGGTCGTGCGCACAGTTTCCGAAAAAGGGGCGGGCGTGATGGGGCGTACCTGGCGCCGCATTTATTGCGATGGGGGCATCCGTTCTGATTCCCACGTGCCTCCCTATAAGATGAGGATTCCGCCTCGCAGGTTCCGCCTGCTATCTGCCCCCAAGTCTTTTCGCCTCTTCACGCGCCCTTAGCTTCCCTGCACACCCTTCGTCTTCCTCCGCCTAGCACTGCAACCTTTCTCCCCGTCTTCCATCGAGCTCTTCTTCCCTCGGCGATGGGACCCTGGGCGCGTACCAGCTTCGGCACCTCGCGCGCTGACGGCCTTACGAGGAAGGGCCTCCTCTGCGAGAGGACGGAGAGGGATGAATGGCGGTTCCCCGAGATGGAGGAGGTGCCGAATCCACCTGCCGACTACGTCGTGTCCTTCGCCCACTTCCACGAGAGGGGGTTCGCGACTCCGCCAAGTCTTTTCTTTCGCGGGCTCCTGCACTACTACGGGCTCGAACTGCAGCACCTCAACCCCAACGGGATCCAGCACATCGCGGCGTTCATCGCGCTGTGCGAGGGGTTCCTGGGCATTGAGCCCAACTTCTCGCTGTGGAAGTACTTCTTCGCTGTTAGCCTGTACCAGAACGTCAAGAAGAGAGGAAACCAGCAGCGGTCGACCCCGGTGCCGATAGGGTGCGCCGGAATCCACCTCCACCATACTCGTGCCAAGGAGTATATGGCGATGAAGACCGCGGCGTCCCACAAGGGGTGGCACCAGCAGTGGTTCTACGTGAAGAACTACTCCAACTCCACCCTGCCGGAGTTCACCGGCCGCGTCCTTAAAGTGGCGCTGGAGGTGTGGTCGTAGGTCCTGGTGGAGAAGGAGAAGAAGCGGATCACCGGCTTGCTGCAGGCCATCGAGTACCTGAAGGGAAAGGGGCTGACCGGAGCTGGAGTCATCGGGGCGTACCACGCCCGGAGGGTGGCGCCGCTGATGCTTCGGGTCCGCTCGCTCGCCGAGATGACCCCCGGTGCGCCGACCGAGAGCACCGTCCTCGCGACGGGTGCGCTCGCTGCCTCCGAGATCCGGCAGCGAGTCTTGGAGGCGCTGAAGGACAAGGACGGCGATTACCCGGTGTCCGGCCACCCTCCGATGCGCCCGGATGAGAATTTTGTCGATCTGGCAAGGACTCTGTGCGCCTGTTTCTTTTTCCTACATTTCTTGGTTTGTTGTTCTAACGCGGGGCCTTTTGTGTCCGCAGGGCAACATGACCCATGTCGTCGTTTAACGACCTTGGTTAATCAGCCGAGTTAATCTTAAGATGAGTCCCTAATCCAGCTGACCCAGCCTTTCCTAAGCTTGAGCGCCTAAGGTCCGGTTCTCAGCCCCGACCCATGTAACCCAACCCAAACCGCCGGCTCTCCTCTAAGTCCCAAAGATAGTGTTCCTTCAAATCTTGGAGCTGTGAGAGAACCCGAGACTGAGTGGTGGATCCACAACCAGATCCCCCAGTTCTCTCGAGTCAAACGTGCCCGAGCAGCGTGCGCCCCGCTTCAAAGCTTCCTCGCCGCGTGGCTCAACTTCTCCGATGCGCGCCGCCTCGCCCAGTCGCCGACCGCGACAGGATGGATCAGCGCGCCTTCCTCCCAATTGTAGCGGAAGCCCCTGCAGCCCTTTCTGCCTCGCCTCGTTTCGCCCGCACCCATCACCTCGCCCGGATCCCCGGCCGCGCGCCCCGATGTCTTCCGGCTTTTTTGCCTCTCCACAGTCGCGCCGCCCACGAGCTCGCTCCACGACGATACCGCCCCCGCCAACCATGGCTCCGGCAGCCCCTTTTTCCGCCTCGCCAGTGATGTGCCCCGGCAAGCCGCTGTTTTGCGCTCGCTCGTGCCGCCGCTCGCCCTATCACCTCGCCTGCTGCGACCTCGCTTGCAGTGCCTTCCTTCCTGTCATGCCAGTCAAGTCGCCGCCCACAATCGACTGCTTGACGCGACCAGATCCTGCTCGCCTCCACCAACTTTAAATCCCGGCAAAACCGCGCTTGCGCCGGCCTTGTCTCCAGTACCCAATGACCAAAGACCCTATCTCCGAAGCTCTGTTCCGCCATCCATCGCCGCTCAATCGCCGCCAAGGCAGCGCACTCCATCCTTTTCTTCCCGATCTTCGTGCTGCTCAACTCTCTCTCTCTCTTCCGTGTAGCTATAAAGAGGAATACCAGAGCCCCCACCGGAGTTTCCTTCGCCATCGCTGTTCCACCGCCCCATACCCTGCTCGCACTTGAGCACTGCCGCTTGAGCTCTTGAGAAGTTCCCCTCTCCGCTAAAACCCGCTTCTCCCCAACCCACCAGTCGCCGGAGCACCGTTGAACATCGCCGCCGCCCAAGCCTTAGCGCCTTAGACCTTCCGCCCAAGTCTGTTCCTTCCCGATCCCAAGACTTCACCAGTAGGCCTAAAGGTAAACTGCCGACCCTGTCTGGTTCGCCCGACCCCTTTTTCCGTCTCGCCCGACCCTGTCTGTTTCACCGACCCTTATCCACCTCGCCCGAGGGCTCGGCTGTATCTTTTTCTTTGACCCGAGGGTATCTGTGTAAAATTTTGGGGACTTCTCTGTGCTAAGTCTGAGGACCTCGGTACAGTTATTCCTTAAGTTTAAGGGTCAGATCATAAGTTTATCCCCATCCGACCCTTTTATCCTGTTCTCCCCCAACTGAAGTTGGACTCCCCCCCACCCTTCCTGTAGCTTTGCTACAAGTTCTGGGCTAAAGCTTGCAAGTGTTGTTGAAATAACCGTCTAAGTGCTAACTACTCTATTTGCATTCGTGTAGAGCTACATCTCGCCGATGGAACCTACGAACTGCATCCGGCGCCAGAAGACGGAGCAGTAGCTGAGCTGCCGACCGACGGAGCTGAAGCAGAACCCGCCGAGGACCAGTTCGCCTCCACCCCGCTTGAAGGCAAGCCCCGGAGCATGAACCCAACTTTCTAAACTTGCACATGCCTTCCTTCTTATGTATGTGCATTTACGTATAGGAGTTGTTTGAAACCATAGATGCATGACCTAGTTCTTTTGATCTGAACACTAGTCTGTTGGGTCCGAGTAGTTGCAAATGCTTAATAGGACTCGGTAAAAGTCGAGTGATTTCCTGTCACTTGCGAGTTATAGGAGTTGTTTGTTCTCCTTCTGGTTACAACTATAAGGACGATGGACGGGGCAAGGATTTGGTGAACTCTTTTGGTGGTCGGCTGATCACCCCGTCTGTTTATTGAATCTGTTTAAGGCCCGACAGTGGTGGTGTTCGTGATCAAGTGTTTGAAAGTACTAATCTCATACCCATTATGGGATGGGGAAGCCTAGTACCTAATTGAACCTGGATGTGAGCGGTCGATTCACTATCTCTGGAATGGAGTTCCCCTGCGGCCGCATGTGGTGGCAAGTGTGGTCATGGAACGGCAGAGGCCGGGTCTGTGGAACCTTGCACCAAGAGAAGTGGGCCCGACACGGGTTAGGGAATTGATGGGGAAGGCCGACACAGGAAGCGACCTTCGGTGGTGCGCGAATGTCGTGAGGTTAGGTTCACCATGCATGGTTAAAGAACTCGAATCGATTCATCTGCCTCTCACAGTTTGAGACTGCTTGATCGCTATGCTACACTGAAAGAAGGAATCTGATGATGACATGGTCTTGATGTTGAGTTTATACACATAATGTTGGATCTATGCTTGTTTAGTATAAGTTGCCAATGTAGACTGGTTAATGAACTTAGAATCTGAGCTAAAATCTTGAAAGTAAGAACCTAACATAGTCGCTTTTAGTAAACAAAACCCCTCAGCCAAGGAGCCTTGCATGTCTAGAAGTGGTGAGTAGTTTTTCCCACCGGTTGGTTAAGTCTTGTTAAGCTTAGAAGCTCAGCCTTGTTTGTGGCATCTCTTTTTAGGTGAAGTTGAAACTTCCGAGCTTGCTGCTGTTGGCACTTGGCTACCCCAGCTTCCTCCTGGGTGGATGGTCGAGTGGGATCACTGATGTCCTGTTTGGCCTCACCAGGGACATCCGACCCCCAGCGCTAGCTTCCGCTATATTTTTGTCTTCCGTTGTTTTGAAACCTTGTAGAACTCTAATTTCAAACCGGTGTGTAATGAATTGTTGAACTAATTGTGGATCTGTTGTATCTCTGGAACCACTCACCTTCGTGTGAGCTATGCTAACTCGGTCCTGTTAAGTGGTTAAATCAGATGAAATCCGATGGATCATCAAGTTGACTTGATTAAGGCATGAGATTCGCGTATTAAGCGACTTAACCGTGCTTTAGTTGAGTTAATCTGAGGTGTTCCGCCACATGTCGACTCGCGTCCGCCGGTGCCAGAGGACGCCGAGCGGAGGCAGCAGAACCGTCTCCTTGCCGAGAAGCAGAAGCAGCGCAAGGACAAGGAGACGGCGATGAGGAGAAAGAAAGCTGCCAAGGAGTTCCAACGGCAGCGGTAGGGACAGGTCGTGTCGGACGATGACGATGAGGTGGAAAAGGAGGAGGATGACGACGAGGAGGAGTTCATCCTGTCCCCCTGGTTGGGTACGCTTGTTATCCGGGAGTCGCGCTCCCAAACGGCCGTGGGGGATGGAGCGGGCGGCCGCCTGCCCGAGACTCGGCCCTGCAAAGTTCTGGGGCTGCGCCCTAGGGGTCGGCGCGGAGCGCCCCCCGGGTGTCGACGGAGCCGACCCCCATCCCTCTGCCTGCGGCCCAGGAGCAGAGGAGCGGCGGCAAGCGGCTGTTGCCGATTGCCCCGGGGTCGGCGTCCGGTTCGGAGGCGAAACGCATGCGCCGTCCTTGCGCTGGGGGAGTGTGAGTGGAATTTCCTCGCGAGTCTCGTTCCTTTCTAGGCATTGAGTTTGTTTTCGCTGATGTTGTTTGTTGTTTCGCAGCGCCGCCCCTCGAGGCCTTGTTCCGCCGCTGGCGTCGAAGAAGGCGCTACAGGTGTCGTCCACCTCTGCGCGGCGGATCGCGACCCCATCGGCGGCGAGCGGCGGTGTCGCTGGGGAGACCGCGGGTCCTACCGTGGAGGTGGCTCTTGCGGCGGCAACCGGTGGAGTGGTGCCGTCGCCAGGCACGGGACAGGGTCTGACCCCCGCTCCGTCCTCTGCCTCTTCGGCCGACCCCGCAGTGCAGAGCATTGCTCCTAGGGACCCTCAGGCCGGGGAGGTGATTGACCTAGACGACGACGAGGCGGAGGGGAAGCATGCGGCTTCGATGGCGGTGGCGGAGATGGGGGTGGTTGCCCTAGTGACCGTGATGGGGATAGTGGTGGCGACGGAGGAGGGAGAGTCTGCCCCCGCAGCCATGACGGGGATAGCGGAGGCGGAGGAGGCAGGGATGCCCGCCCTGGCGGCTGTGACGAAGGAGGCGGCGGCGACGGAGACGGGGACTTCCGCCCGGGGAGCTGCGGCAGAGGGGGCAGCGGCGGTGGAGGCGGAGGTGCCTGCTCCGGAGGCCACGACGGGGGCAGGGACGCCTGCCTTGGTGGCCGCGACGGAGGGTGCGGCAGCTACGGGAACACGTGCTCCGGCATCCGCGACGGATGCGGTGGCGCTGACAGACGGGTCGGGACGCGTGTTGGCATCGGGGGTGGCCGCGGCGGCCTTGATGGGGGCGGGGACGCATGCGCCGGGACCGTCGGTGAGGCCGACGCCTTCCGGGGCGGCGGTGCCTACCTCGACGGCGGCGTCAGGGACGGCGGTGTCAGGGGCGGCCGAAGCGGCCTCCACCCTCGTCTCAGCCAATCCCATTCCCAAGGCGTGGAACGGGTCTATCCTGCGTTGGACGTCTCGTGATGACCCGCAGAGACCCCTCTTCACGCTGGATGACGTCGTGGAATGGGGCAAGTGGCAGGCGCTGCAGGGCAGACTTGCTAACGTCCGCGCTGCCCTGTCTTCGGCGTTGGGGGAGCTGGACGGCGGCGGCGTCCCCGGTGGCCGGGTATGGTGTTTTCTCCGTCAGTTATTTTCCTCCCGTTGCTCTGTCCCTAATGGTGTATTGTCTTGTAGGCCCTCCAAGAATGTAGCCGGGGAAAGTCTGATTTCCTCCGGCTTGAGCGAGGGCTCTGGGAATGATTCACTTTGGAGAGTCAGCGGACCGGGGAGTTCACCACGCAAGTTGCCGCCGCCCAGCAGGTCATCGACGATCTGCGGAGGCGCGAGCAGGCGGCGCGGGAGGACGCGCGGCGGGCAGAGGCCAAGTTCCAGGGCGTCACTGTGAAGGCTCACTGCGACCGCGAGGAGTTCCAGGCCGCTGCTGAAAAGGTCCGCCATGACGCTGAGGAGCTCGCACGGCTGAAGGGAGAGCATGAAGCCCTTCAGAAGACCGTCGAGCGATCCGGCGCGAGCGGTAGAAAGCCTGGCAGGACTGGGACTCCGTGACGGCCTGGAAGGAAGAGGCCGAGAAGGTGGTGGCCGACCTTGGGGCGGAGGTCAGCCAGCTCCAAGTGCAAGTGCAGGAGCTTCAGGCCTCCGTGGCCCAGGGGCTTGATCGGGAGCGCCAGCTGAAGGCCCAATCCGAGCGTAAGGCTTTTTCCGCTCCTTTCTTTTCTTGTGGTGTTGCGATGATTTCTAATTTGGTGGGTCTTTCTAGACGGGCCTTGCAGATGAACTCACTCGGCTGAGGGAGGTCCTGGACACGGAGCGCGCCGAGCACGGCAACCTGCGGGACACGGTCCGCGTCGTCTGCGACGGCCTCGGCGTGGTCCAGGGGGAGGGGATGAGCTCGCTGGTGACTCGTGTCCTCGGGACGTACCGGCGAACCTGCAAGATCTTCCTAGAGGCACTCTGCATCGGCGTGAGGCGAGCCTTTGGGGTCTTCGGCTCCCACTACTCTGGCATCAACATCGCCGGGATGAGCGGGGGGTACGCCGCCGGCTACTCCGAGGTCGAGCTGGACGAGATCGACGCGTCGGTGCTTAACCCAACGGAGGCCTTGGCGAAGCTTCTGGAGGATGAAGCCGTCCCACCTGAAGATCCCCGGACGAGTTAGCTGTATTGGGCTGGCGCCGCAGATGTAAATACATTAGTTTTGGACTTGTTTTGTGATGGCCATAGAGGCCTTTTCTATAAATTGTTGCAAAAAAGTTTTCAATCCTCTTTCTTATTTTTTGGACTTGGAAAGTTTTGAGCGCGTGTCAGGCGTGTCAGTAAGCATTGATGGGCGAAGGCACCATAGCTGCTGGGGCGTAGGTTTTTTCGCAGTCCGATCAGTCTTGTCTGAACACCATTCGTGCACTCTCTCCTTTTCATGCACGAAAGTTTTGAAAGCGTTTTGAGAGGATGTCAAGTGGCTGGGGCTGGAGCCACTGATAGCCCCCGAGGGATATGCGGCCCTGAAGCAGAGCCAGGGTCGGATATCCCTGAGTTCAATGTGAAACTTGAATGGAATCAACTCAAAATTCTTTTTTCCGTAAATTTTTAAGCTACAGAAGTGTTTATGTACAGAACTTGGAAACAAAAGCTAGGGGTAGAAGCGTCTTAGCTGTTCTATATTCCAAGCATTGCTGAAGATCTGTCCATCAGGGGTCGCCAGCTTGTACGTGCCTGGTCGCAGTACTTACGCGACGATGAAGGGACCTTCCCACGGAGGGGTCAACTTGTGCCGACCCCTGTTGTCCTGGACGAGGCGGAGCACCAGCTCGCCGACGTTGAAGGCTCGGCCTTGCACCTTGCGGCTGTGGTAGCGTCGTAAGGCCTGCTGGTACTTGGCCGAGTGCAGCAGGGCCAGATCGCGTGCTTCATCGAGCTGGTCTTGGACGTCTTTGAGCGATGCTTGGTTTCCTTGTTCGTCGTACGCCTTGACTGTGACGACCGGCCCCAAATCTTCCCAGTTCATCTTAATCCGAGCCCCTGATCACCTGTCGAGTTTTTCCGCGCCTAAGTGTTCAATCTTCCGACTGGTCCCGACCCCTCCCCGCCTTGCTTCGGTTCCGACCCCGCAAAAAACCAGCCCACCGTCGGATCCTTCTAAGTCTTTCCCAAACGTCCGTTCTATCTGACCAGTGGACCCGCGAGATCTTTTTCCCCCAGATCTTCCGCGGCAGGCGCACTCGAGTTGCATGCCCGCTTCAGAGTCTCCCCGCCGCGTGGCTCATCTTCTCCGACGCCCGCCGCTCAGCCTCATCTCTGACCCGCAATCGAATGGATTCTCGCGCCCCCTTCCCCAATGGCAGCGGAAGCCCCTCTGCAACCTTTCTGCAGCGCCTCGCCTCCCACGCCCATCATCACACCGCCAGATCCCGGCCGCAGAGCCCGATGTCGCCCGTCTTTTCTGTCACTTCGAACACAGTCGCGCCGCCTGGTCTTCGCTACCCGACGATTCCTCCTTCGCCAACCCCGACCACGGTAGCGACAACTCCTTTCCCCGCCCTGTCAGAAGCCGCCCGACAATCTGTTGCTCCGCGCTCGCTCGCGCGCCCACGGCTGCCTGTCTTCTCACCTGTGCGCCCTCGATTCTAGCGCCGTTAACCCGGTCGCGACCATCAAATCTACCGCACGGCGACGCCCGCCTCCGCCAAATCTCAACCACCGGCATAACCGCTCCTGCGCCGCCCTGACGCCAGAACCCAATGACCGCTGGCGTCATCCCCGAAGTCCTGCACCACCGCCCTCGTCGCTCAATCGCCGCCCCGGCAGAGCACTCCATTGCTTCTCCCCGGCCTTCGCGCCGCTCCCCTTCTCGCTCCTGCACCACTTCCCTTTCCCCGTCCCAGCCGCTATAAAAGGGAATGCGCGAGCCCGCCGGAGTTCCCTCCGCCATTGCTGCCTCCGCCATTTCTCTTGCTCCCTGCTCAAGCTCCTAGCGCCACACCCTAAGTTCCTGAGGAACTCTCCTCTCAGCTCCCCTCCGTTTTCCCTAAGCCACCCAGCCGCTTGCTCCTCCGTGCTGCGTAAGAGCTCACTTGTGATCCACAAGAAGCACCGCCGCCGCCGGAGCACTGCCGGACTTAGCCGTTGTTCAGAGCCTTAGTCCCTCCGCCCAAGTCTGCTTATTCCCGACCCCAAGTTTTCCTTGTAGGAAGAAGGTAAGCTGCCGACCCCAGTCCGCTTCGCCCGACCCCTCTTATCCGCCCGACCCCGGTTCCGTCTCGCCCGACCCTATCTGTTCCGCCGACCCCTATCCGCCTCGCCCGAGGGCTCGGCTGTGATCTTTTCTTCAAACCAAGGGTGTATGTGTAAAACTTGGGAACCCTTCAGCGATTGCGTCTGAGGATCCCTAGTATACCAAATCCTCTAGTTGAAGGATCAGATCATAAGTTCCTTTGCAACCCTTACCTTTTGATCTTCACCAGCTCCTTTAAACCCCCACCCTCCTGCTCTTTATCGCGAGTTTCTGGGCTCAGACGTGCAAGTGTTGCTGTTGAAATAACCGTCTATGCTAACTCTTGCATTGCATTCGTGTAGAGTTGCGCCTCGCCGACGGCTTCTACGAGCTACACCCGGCGCCAGAAGGCGAAGCTGTAGCTGAGCTCCTGCCCCCAGAAGCCAAAGCCGCCCCCGAAGTCGAGCAGTTCTCTTCCTCCTTGCTCGAAGGCAAGCCCCGGTTGCATGAAAAACCCTGTGTTGTTTTCCAAACTTGTGCATGCCTTCCTTAAAAATATGCTTGTGCATTTACGTATAGGAGTTGTTTGAAACCCTAGATGCATGACCTAGTTTCCTATGATCTGAACACTAGCTGTTGGACCGAGTAGTTGCCTTGCTTAACTAGGAGACGGTAAAAGCCGAGTGATTCCCTGTCACTCGCGAGTTGTAGGAGTTGGATGTCTACCCTTCTGTTACAACTATAAGGACGATGGACGGGGCAGGGTTTTGGGTAACTCTTTGGTGGTCGGATGATCGCCCCGTCTGTCTATGAAACTTGCTAAGGCCCGATAGTGGTGGTGTTCGTGATCAAGTGTTTGAAAGTACTAACCTCATACTTAGTATGGGTTGAGGAAGCCTAGTACCAGATTGAACCTAGACGTGAGCGGTCGCCCCATTGTTCTTGGAACGGAGTTTCCCCTGCTGGTTGTCACACGTGGTGGCAAGCGTGGTCACAGAACGGCAGAGGCCGGGTCTGTGGAACCTTGCACCAAAGGAAATGGGCCCGACACGGGTTAGGGGATTGATGGGGAAGGCTGACACAGGAAGCGACCTCCGGGTGCGCGGATGTCGTGAGGTTAGGTTCACCATGCATGGTTTAAAGAACTCGAATCGATTCGTCTGCCTCTCACAGTTTGAGACTGCTTGATCGCTATGTCACCTTGAGTAAATGAGGAATCTGATGATGACATGGTTTTGTTGATATATATATATATACCTTGTTTTGGTTCTATGATTGCTTAGAATAGGTTGCAACACCTAGACCGGCTAATGAACTTAGAACCGGAGCCAAAACCTGAAAATAGGGTTTAACTTAGTGCTTTTGGCAAACAAACCCCACAGCCAAAAAGCCCTGCATGTCTAGAAGTGTGGAGTAGTTTTACTTCTGTCGGTTAAGTCTTGTTGAGCTTAGTATCTCAGCCTTGTTGTGGCTCCTGTTTTTCAGGTGAAGTTGCTGCCCCCGACCCTTCTCCTGCTGGTACTTGGCCGCCCCAGCTCCCTTCGGGTTGGACGGTCGAGTGGGATCCCTCCTCGGACGGCGAGGAGAGGGATCAGTGATGTCCCGGTTGGCCTCACCAGGACGTCCGACCCCCGATGATTGCTTCCGCTAGTGGTTTTATTTACATTTGTCTTCTGGAAATCCTGTAAAACTCTGATGTTCTTTTCGCAACTAAACTAACTGGTTAATTTGTTAACTCGGTGGACTTGTTGTACTCTCTGGAACCGCTCACCTTCGTGTGAGTTTGCTAAAATGGTCCTGTTCAAGTGGTTAAATCGGAGGAAAATCCGACGGCACTTCGTATTTACTCGGCTTAGGCATGAGCGTCGCGTATCAGGCGGCTAAATCATGTTTAAACAAGTAGATCCGAAGTGGATCCGCCACATTGACCCTCAGCGATCCGTACTCCAAGTCGGTGGGCAGGATCGCCTCGGACCTGTAGACCATGAAAAATGGGGTGAAGCCGGTCGCCCGACTGGGGGTTGTCCTCAAACTCCATAGGACTGCGGGGAGCTCTGCGACCCACCGGCCACCGAACTTTTTGAGGCGATCGAAGATCCGTGGCTTGAGACCCTGGAGTATCATGCCGTTGGCTTGTTCAACCTGCTCGTTCGTGCGGGGATGTGCCACGATCGACCAGTCCACTTGGATGTGGTGGTCATCATAAAACTGGAGAAATTTCTTCCCGGTGAACTGTGTGCCGTTGTCCGTAATGATGGAGTTGGGGATTCCGAAACGATGGATGATATCGGTGAAGAGCTGTACCACCTGCTTGGACTTGATTTGCGCGACCGGTCGTGCCTCGATCCACTTGGAGATTTTGTCGACGGCGACAAGCAGATGGGTGAAGCCCCCGGGCGCTTTCTTGAAGGGTCCGACGAGGTCCAGCCTCCAGACCGCAAAGGGCCACGTGATGGGAATGGTCTGGAGCGCCTGTGCGGGCAGATGAGTTTGGTGCACGAAGAATTGGCACCCTTCGCAGGTGTGGACCACGTGGGTGGCGTCGGTGACCGCCGTCGGCTAGTAGAAGCCCTGCCGGAAGGCGTTTCCAACGAGGGTTCTTGGTACGGCATGATGGCCGCAGGCTCCGGCATGGATGTTGAATTAGCGCCTTTCCCTGCTCGATCGGGATGCAGCACTGGAGGATGTCGGTGTGGCTCCGCTTGTAGAGCTCCTGGTCGATGATGATGAAGGATTTGGCACGACGTGCAATCCTATGCGCCTCCGTCTTGTTTGCCGGGAGCGTGTCGTGGATGAGGTAGTCGAGGCACGGGGTTCTCCAGTCAGGCAGGGGGTCAGGCCCTGCTGCTGGGTCTGCATCGATCTTCATGACCTCGGGGTCGGAAGGGTCAGCCTCCGACCCTTGGGCAGGTGGAGCGTCGCCGACCTCGTCTGGGTCGGTGCCCAAGCCCAAGACAGCTGGCGCGTTGCCGACCTCTCCTGGGTAGGGACTCGGGTCCGGGGCGGGTGGGGCGTTGCCGTCCCTCCCTGGCTCCTGGTACCGGATCGAGGGCTTGAATTGGTCGCTCACGAAGACGCCGTCGAGTACGGGCTTTCGGCCGAACGCCGCCTTTGTCAGTTCGCCAGCCGCCTCATTGAAGTGCCTTACGACGTGGTTGAGCTCTAGCACGTCGAACTTGTCTTTGAGCTTACGGACTTCGTTGCAGTAGGCCTCCATCTTGGGGTCGTGGCAGCTCCACTCTTTCATGACTTGTTCGACGACTAGCTGAGAGTCGCCTCGGATGTCCAGCCACTGGATGCCCAGTTCGATGGCGATGCGAAGCCCGTTGAGGAGGGCCTCGTACTCGGCGACATTATTTGATGCAGGAAAGTGGAGGCGGATCATGTACCTCATGCGTACACCGAGAGGAGAGATGAAGACTAGGCCCGCTCCGGCGCGAGCCTTCATCAGCGACCCGTCGAAGTACATCGTCCAGTACTCCTGCTTCTCCGGTGTCGATGGCGTCTGGACCTCCGTCCACTCTGCTACAAAATCGGCGAGTACCTGGGATTTGATGGTGGTGCGAGGGCCATAGGTGATGCCCTGATCTATCAGCTCGAGCGCCCACTTCGCAACCCGTCCCGTGGCATCCTGGTTCCGGATCACTTCGCCGAGGGGGAATGTCGACACGACCGTCACCGGGTGGGAGGTGAAGTAGTGGCGAAGCTTCCTCTTCGTGACGAGGACGGCGTAGATGAGCTTCTGGATCTACGGGTAGCGCGCCTTGGATTCGGACAAGACATCCCTGATACAGTATACCGGGCGCTACACCTTGAGGGCATGTCCCTCCTCCTCTCGCTCCACCACCAGGGCTGCGCTAACCACCTGGGTGGTCGCCGCGATGTAGAGTAGGAGGAGCTCCCCGTCGGTTGGTGGGACCAGGATTGGGGCCTTCGTCAAGAGGTCCTTGAGCCGGTCAAGCACCTCCTGGGCCTCGGCGGTCCACTCGAAGCGGTCGGTCTTCTTCAGGAGTCGGTAGAGAGGGAGCCCCCGTTCGACGAGGCGCGAGATAAAACGGCTTAGGGCTGCTAGGTATCCCGTGATGCGCTGAACTCCCTTTATGTTCCAAATCAGTCCCATGTCGCTGATGGCCGCTACCTTCTCTGGGTTGGCTTCGATGCCACGTACGGAGACGATGAAACCCAGCAGCATGCCCCTCGGAACCTCGAAAACACACTTTTCACTTTTCAGGATTGAGCTTGATGCGCTTGTCTCTTAGCCTTTCGAAGGCTAGTTTGAGGTCGGGGATGAGCTGGTCGCCCTTCTTGGACTTGACTACGATGTCATCGACATAAGCCTCGACGGTTCACCCGATGAGGTCCCCGAAACATTTGAGCATGCATCGCTGGAACGTAGCCCCCGTGTTTTTGAGGCCGAAAGGCATCTTTACGTAGCAATAGGGGCCGAAGGGGGTGATGAAAGAGGTTGCGAGCTGGTCAGCCTCTTTCATCGCGATTTGATGGTAGCCGGAATATGCATCAAGGAAGCTAAGGGTTTCGCACACGGCGGTTGAGTCGACTATCCGGTCTATGCGCGGCAAAGGAAACGGATCCTTTGAGCACGCCTTGTTGAGACCGGTATAGTCAACACACATCCTCCATTTCCCATTCTTTTTTCGTACAAGAACAGGATTAGCTAGCCACTCAGGGTGGTATACTTCCTTGATGAATCCGGCCGCCAAAAGCTTCTGGAGCTCCTCGCCGATGGCCTTGCACCTCTCCTCGTCGAAGCGGTGCAGACCCTGCTTCACTGGCTTGTAGCCGGCCTTGATGTTCAAGGAGTGCTCGGTGACTTTCCTCGGAATGCCGGGCATGTCCGAGGGTTTCCACGCGAAGACATCGCTATTCGCGCGGAGGAAGTCGACGAGCGCGCTTTCCTATTTGGGAGATAGGGTAGCGCCGATCCGCATGGTCCGGCCGTCGAAGCTGCTGGGGTCGAGGGGAACCTCCTTGACGCCTTCGGTGGCCTCAAAAGAGGTGGCCGACTGCTTGGAGTCGAGCTGATCCTCGGCGCCCTCTGCCAGCTGGACCGCCAAATTCTCCGTGAAGGTGATGGCTGCAGCGTACTTGCAGCACTCTACGTCGCATTCGTACGCCTTCTGGAAAGACGTACCGACGGTGATGACCCTGTTGGGCCCCGGCAGCTTGAGGTAGGTGTAGTTGGGGATGGTCATGAACTTGGCGTAGCACGGCCGCCCCAAGATGGCGTGGTAGGTTCCGCGGAAACCTACCACCTCGAAGGTAAGGACCTCCTTCCTGTAGTTGGAAGGGGTCCCGAAAGTGACGGGCAGATCGATCTGCCCGAGAGGCATTGGCTGTTTCCCCGGCTCGACACCGTGGAATGGTGCCTTGCTGGGGCGGAGGCGAGAGCGGTCGATCCCTATGGCGTCGAGGGTCTCGACGTAGAGGATGTTGAGGCTGCTGCCTCCGTCCATGAGCACCTTGGTGAGCCACGTGGTGCCGACCACGGGGTCAACGACGAGCGGGTAGCGTCCTTGCTGCAGGACGCGCCCCGGGTGGTGGGACCGATCGAAGGTGATGGCGGATCCTGACCAGTCGAGGAAAGCCGGTGTAGCAGGCTTGGACGCGTAGACCTCGCGACGCTCCACCTTTTGGCAGCGCTTCGAGTCGTAAGCCGCCGGGCCGCTGAAGATCATGAAGCAGCCGTCCACCTTGGGGAAGTCGTCTTTCTTCTCTTCGCCATCCTTCTTCTCCTCGTCGGGCTTTCGTCTCCGGTCACCCTTCACTGGGTTGCCTACAAAGTACCTCTTCATGAGGTTGTAGTCTTTGTAGGCGTGCTTCACGGGGGAACTCGTGGTTCGGGCACGGTCCCTCGAGCAGCTTGTCGAAGAAGCCGGGGGTGCCCTCTGAGGGCGGCTGTCCCCGCTTGCACTCAACAGCGGCCACGAGGGGAGCCTCGCGCCGCTGCTTGTTCTTCTTCTTCTTCTGCTGACGGTTGGAGGTGCCTTCGTCAGCGTCCTCCTCTCGCTTTGCCTTGCCCTTGGAGCGGTCAAAGATTGCTCCGACGGCCTCCTCGCCCGAGGCGAAGCTGGTGGCGATGTTGAGGAGCTCCTCCGTGGTCCTCGGGCCTCAGCGTCCCAGCTCGTGGACGAGGGGCCGGCAGGAGGTCCCTGCCAGAAAAGCCCCTATGACGTCGGCGTCCGCAACGTTGGGGAGCTCGGTGCGCTTCCTGGAGAAGTGTCGGATGTACTCCCGGAGGGACTCATCCGTCCCCTAGCGGCAGCTCCGAAGGTCCCATGAATTGCCAGGGCGCGTGTACGTGCCCTGGAAGTTTCCCACGAATATCTCCTTCAGGTGATTCCAGCTGCGGATCCGACCGGAAGAGATATGTTCCAGCCAGGCTCGCGCCGAGTCGGCCAGAAAGAGTTGTAGGTTGCGGATGATGAATAGGTCATCGTCCGCCCCACCGGCCTGACATGCAAGCCGGTAGTCACTGAGCCATAGCCCGGGGTTTGTCTCCCCGGAGTACTTGGCCACGTTCGTTGGTTGCCTGAAGCGCGGTGGGAACGATGCATTCAGGATGCGCGTGGAGAAGGCCCGGGGCCCCGCCGGGTCAGGGCTCGGGCTGCGGTCTTCTTCGCTGTCGTAGCGGCCGCCGCGGTGGACGTGGTAGCCGCGATCCACCCCCTCCTCCCTGTCCGCGCGGGAGCGCCTCTGCGCATCCAGGGTGTCGCGGGCATCGCGGATGGGGTCGACGCGCCGGTGAACGAACTGAGCCCCGCCTCCTGCGGGCGGCGGTGTCCGTCGAGCGGTCGCGGCCCGGTTTGCCCTAGGAGGAGGCTGGTGAACAGACTCCTCCCGCCTCTTAAGAGGTGCGGTGGGCGCTGCCCTGCTAGCGTTTTGCCCACGTCACCGGGACACGGAGCTTTCCGCCTGCTGGACGGCGGCGCACTCGAGTAGGTTGTGCACCTCTTGGTGCGCCTGATGCTCCTCGGGCGTCGCTGGCTCGAGGAGTCATCGGAATAGGGCCGCTGCAACGGCGATGTTCTGGCTGGCGCGAGCGAAGAGCTGAGGGCGCTCTTCGTCCGCGCATATGCGCTGCTGGACGTCGTGCGCCCGTTGTCGTGCCTCGCCTTTGTTGCGGGGGCGCTCAACCTCCTGGCGTGGCGCCGCGCGCACTTCTGGCTGCCGGGATTGGACCGGGGCCTTAGCAAGGGCTCCGGTGGTAGCCGCGGTGCGCGGTGGGGGAGTCCTCTACCTCTCTTCGGCGCCGTTATCAGTGGACCCCTCGGAGTGCACGTCGACCATGAGGCACTCACGCGAGGGGTGGTGGCTCCCGTTGTCAGAGCCGACGTCGGAAGTCATCCTCGCCACACCCACGAGCTCAATGCTCGCGGGCAACACGGTCATGAACCGCGCCAAGAGACGACCGTAGGTTGCCGCGGCATTGCACAGCCCGAAGAGCCGTCCCTCCGAGGGAGGTCCTTCGGCACGCGCCCGGCTGCTCGCTGCTATCCCGACGGCGGAGTCGGAGGTGGTAGGACGAGCGGGCAAGACAAGGAGAGGGATCAACTCGATCCCCTTCCCGGTGGCGAGGAAGTCCAGACTCCCGAAGCGGATCAGGGAGCCCGGAGCGAAGCGGCGTCGCGGTTGGCCATCTGAAGCCGGTGATGTACGCGCAAAGGTGCCCTACTTAGCGTGCCAACTGTCATTGTCAAGATTAGCGGATCAAGACTTAGACTAGTAAATTTCTTTTATGCGCGTAAGGCTTTAGATGGTGGCGTGGGAGACATGGGTTTTAGACTGGTTCGGGCAAGGAAGAGCCCTACGTCCAGTATCGGGAGCTGCTCGTGTTGCCCATGCAGGGTTCTGTAGTAGGGGTTACAAGAGGGCGAGAGAGGGAGCTGGTCCCAGGTCTCTTGGGTGTGCACTGATGCTCTAAGGAGAGTACCAGTGTGTTCTGTTCGATGGAGAAGGTTCGAGTTGTCCGTGAGTCGAGTCCCCCATCTCAGGACCCCCGGTTCTCCTTTTATAGTGCAAGGAGGCCACCGGGGTTACAGGTGAGACCGGGTGTGAGGAGAAGTAAAAGAGATAAGCTAAGTTAAGTGAGGTACAACACAAGGGGAGGGACCAAGTCCTTAGGCCGCCGGCGTCCTCGCCGGCCTTCGGCCCCTGCCGGTGCGTCTGCCGAAGGAGGGCGGCCGCCGTCGCGTCCTGTCAATGGTCTCCTCGGCGGTTGTCGCCGCCAGGCGTGATGATGGCGTTTCATCGTGGCACCTATGTCCGTTGGGGGAGGCGTCTGATCCCGCCATCTTGCTGACGGCTCGCGGAAGGCGGACGTCGCGTCCCTGTCGCCGGACACGCGGGGTGCGAGAACGGGCACGGCTTCCTCCTGCTCCAGACGGTGCAGGCCATGAGTGCCCTGTAGCAAATCGGAGGAAGCCGCAGCCACTATAGCCTATACTGCGTGGCCGCGCATGGGTATTTGTGGCGGGTTGCGTCGGGGACACGGATGTCCTTCTGCTTGACAGAACTGCGGCGCATTTATGGCGAGATCGACAGGGGGACCCATGAGATCCACGCCCGAGGCGGATACTTGTCTGGTGGGCCCGGGTGAGCCCGACCCCCTGCGCCCTGAGTCGGGCGAGGCGAAATCTTGCGGCGGGGGGTCGGGCGAGGCGGAGCTTGGTCTTCAAGGGGTCGGGGACGCCCTACCCCAGGACACTGGGTCAGGCGAGGCGGAGCGTGGCTCTCGCCTCCCATGTTAGGCCGACGACAGTCTTTATCGCCCTAGGCGGGCTTGGACCTTTATGATTGGTTGTTTTCATGGGCTTTAGGAGGTCGTTAATATTTTCCCCAACACATTCTAAATTGTAGGTTGTTTTAGTTTTTCTAAATTTATAGATATTACTAAGCAGATAATTTGAAACGGAGGGAGATATATAGTCACGTATTAGAGCTCATGACATTGACCCAGAATTCCTGGAATCTTGTGATTCACTACACAAGAGATTTATAAGACACTTATAAAAATATCATAGCCAGGCCCACCTGTCAATCTCCAACGCCCAGCAACAACACGGCAAATCTAAATCACAACCACCTCCCATATAATATAATAATATATCACCTAGTAGATCACTGATCGCCTCGTTTAAACTCCCGGCACCCAGTTTACTTGTCCACTTCCCCCTTCCGTCCAACCGCCCCCCTCGTGCTCACCGCTCCAACCATGGCGCCATCCGCCGCCATCTCGAGCATCCTCCTCCTCCTCGCGCTCCTCCACCCCGCCGCGGCGACCGCGCGGCACAGGCACCGCCTCGGCGCGTCCCTGCTCGCCGCCTCGCTCAACGCGTCGGAGCCGCCGACCACCTTCTTCGAGGTGGACCGCCCGATCCGCCCGCCGCGCGGCAGCGCGGGGCCCTGCTCCACGCTACTCCTCTCCGGCACCTTCGGCGCCACCTACGGCCGGCCCCCCGCCACCGCCGCCTACGCGCCGCCGGCCTGCCTCGCCGCGGCGCGGGCCGCCTCCGCCGGCGGCGGGGGCCTCGCGCTCGCCGTGCTCGAGTGGACCGCCGTCTGCCGCGGCCGCCAGTTCGATCGCATCTTCGGCGTCTGGCTCTCCGGCGCCGAGCTGCTCCGCAGCTGCACCGCCGAGCCGCGGCCCAACGGGATCCTCTGGTCCGTGTCCCGCGACGTCACCAGGTACGCCGCCCTCCTCGCGGAGCCCGGCGAGGTCGCGGTGTACCTCGGGAACCTCGTCGACAAGACGTACACTGGCGTCTACCACGCCAACCTCACGCTCCACCTCTACTTCCACGCCGCACCACCGCCGCAACCGCAGCAGCAGCAGATGGCCGATCTGATTGTGCCCATCTCAAGGAACCTGCCTTTGAACGACGGGCAGTGGTTCGCCATCCAGAATGCCACCGATGTGCAGTCCAAGAAGCTCGCCATTCCGTCGAACACCTACCGGGCGGTCCTTGAGGTGTTCGTTTCCTTCCACTCCAACGACGAGTTCTGGTACACCAATCCGCCCAATGATTACATTCAGGCGAATAACTTGTCCAACGTCCCTGGCAATGGTGCATTCCGGGAAGTCGTAGCTAGGGTGGATGGTGAAGTTGTCGGCGCTGTTTGGCCATTCACTGTGATTTACACCGGTGGCGTCAACCCACTTCTATGGCGGCCAATCACTGGGATCGGCTCATTCAATCTCCCAACATATGACATTGACATCACACCATTTTTGGGCAAACTCCTGGACGGCAAGGAGCATGATTTTGGTTTTGGGGTGACAAATGCTCTTGATGTGTGGTACATTGATGCCAATTTGCATCTATGGTTGGATCACAATAGCGAGAAGACAACAGGGAGCTTGCTCAGCTATGATGCTGCTGGGTTGGACCTTAATGTGAACTCTGAATTCAATGGGTTAGATGGACAATTTGTGACAAGCGCAAGTCGGCACGTCTCTGCTACTGGATGGGTGAAATCGTCATACGGGGAGGTCACCACAACCTTCTACCAGAGATTCAGATATGAAAACAGCAATGTGTTTAGAAAGAATGGCACTGTGCAAATCGTGAACCAAACGATCGATGCAAAGTCCGGCATTTTTGCCAAGGATGCTACTACTGTGCTGCTATCTGAGGAACTTCATAAGATTTTCCCACTGTATCTTTATACTGGAACCACAGATAAAGTGGGCGATGAGTACTCGTTGGATTCACTTGTCAAATTGGGCATCAATGAGAAGAAGACCTCTGGTGGGAAGATGGGCTTCTTGTACAGCTCTCTGCAGAATGCACAGTCGGCACGCGGCATTATGAGGGTGAAGAAGAATTTAGTGGTCAGTGGATTGGGGAAGACCCATCAGGTGTATAAGTATGTGGGAACTGATGGATGCTATTTCAGGGACGTGAGCAGCAGGAACTACACTGTACTTTTCGATCGCTCTGGCGATTCTTGCTCAAAAGGGGCATATAGCAGGGCCAGCACGAAGTTGAACAATCAGTCAGCAAGAAGAAAGTTGCTGGTGAACAAACTGTAAAGCAAGGGAAAGATCTAAATTCGTCCATGTTCCAGTTTACTTTGCTTCTCCAATAAAGATTGCTTAGATAGCTCATGCTTCAGAAAGTAGGTAAGAAACTTGGAAACGTCTTTATAAACACTCAACTTCAGATCCAGTGAGATGCTATTGTCACCAATTGCATCATCATGCTGTATTAGTTAGCTGCACATAATGTGATTGGTGCACAACAGAACGAAGGATGATTCATACCATTATACTGGTAATTGCTAAGTGCTAGTAGCAATCAAGATTCTGACACAATCACATTATAATCTACACCAACATTGTTTTCAGCACATTCGATTGGATTTGCATATGGGTCTTGCATATTTTTGGGCTGGTTCTGATCTCCATGTTTTGGCAACTGTTATCTTCTTTGCAAAATATTGACACGTCGGTTTCGTGAAATACTGACATATGTGTATTCCCGTTCGAAATTCCATGTTGGGTAGCGGAAAGAAGGATTGGATAGGTGAGCAAAATCGAGGGATGGATGAATATCGAAGAGAGGAATGGACGGCTGTTGTGAGTTCAAGAATCAAGGCGTGGATGGTCATGCCTTCGCCTTTCCGTCCCCACGACCACGAGACGAGAGCCCACGAAGGCAGTGGTTTGGCGCGCGCGGCGGCGACGGGCACGCTCCCTCGCTTCCCCGTCCTTCGCCCCCTAAACCGAATCTAACCGTCGCCCGCCACCTTCGCGCGCGAAATCTCCCCCACCCCTTCGCGCCGCCGCCGCCGACCACCAGCCATCCCGGCGACAAGGCTCTATCCGGCTGCTCCGCCAAGAACCCAATTTTCTCGGCGCAAGAGACGCCGGGGGGAAAGGCAGGACCCCATTCCGGCGCCGCGGGACCAATGGGCTCCGGCGAATAGCTCGAGCTCCTCGAGCTCGCCGGGACCACCGAGGCGGCGTCTGTTCTTCCCGGCGTGATGACGAGGCAGGGGAATAAGTAACCGATCCCCAAGCTAAGCCAACATTTTCCGTGCCTGGCTGTTGATTTCTACGGCGGTCTCGTCCGGCTCTTTCTTTCTTTCACTGCATTGGGAATCTGAGCGTGTTGGCCAACGACGGTGGGTAGCGAACTGGCGCCTGGCTGCCGGGCTGCTATTTTCGGGGAGGAGGCGCTCCCGCCGCCATGGGTGCGCGGCAGGGGCTTCGCCACGGCTTGGGGCTCCAGCTGCTGTTTTTCATCCTCATGCTGCTCCAGGCACTGGCTGGCCGGGGCGTGGCTTCGATCAACGGTGAAGGTAACAATTACCTCTTGTGCAGAGGAGAGTTTGCTTGTGGGTTGATGGCATCGCTAAGATCGTGTTTGGCCAACTTGGTTCGATTTGTGTCTGTGGATTCCTGTTTGTGTGGTAGGACTGGCGTTGCTGGAACTGAAGGCGAGAGTGGAGGCTGATCCTCATGGAGCCTTCCAGGATTGGGATCCCATGGACAGCAGCCCATGCAGATGGTCTGGTGTGCGATGCTTAGACGGTAAAGTAGAGATTCTGTAAGTCAGTTTTTCCTCGACGTTTTCATATAGTATTAGTGCCACTAACCTCATCCTCGATTTTTTAGGAGAAAGTCCTTGATAACTTTTAAGGGTTCATCTTAATAGTTTGCTAGAACCGACCATTTGCAAAACATCATAGAAAGAAAAAACACTACCCTTTTTAATATAGCCAAGTTGGTCATTTCTCATGCTACTAGGAGATGCCCTTTTCCCTTTACAGCTTTACCATAAGCATGATTTTCCCGAAATATGACTCTGCCAGTTTGATTTTCTGCTATCTTGTTTTTATTCCTAGCCTGAATTCTTATGTTCATAGAATCATGTCTTGAATTCTTATTTTTCTTCTTCATATAGGAACCTAACAGGTCAAGAATTGGCTGGGACTCTAGCTCCTGAAATCGGAAGCCTTCGACGTCTGAAATCACTGTGAGTTCATTTCTGCACTTCTCTCCACCATCATGTTACTTCTCAGCTCCAATGCAATGCATTATGTACCGCATATCCTCAGGCAGCTTATTTTGTCTAGTTTACTTCCGAAGAACAATTTCCGTGGGTGGATTCCCAAAGAATTCGTAGGGTTATCTGCTCTAGAAGTGCTAGATTTGAGCAGCAACAACCTGGATGGAACAATTCCAGAGGAACTGAGGGCAATGCCACTGCTTAAGCAACTGTAAGGCTTATTGTGTCCTATGCTCTCCAGTCTGTTATTTGCTTGGTATAATGAAGGACTCTTATGTTCCAGATCACTTCACGATAACCAGTTCCAAGAAGGTGTCTCTTCTTTCGCCATCCAAGATATAGCTGATGATCAGGCAGGATGCTTGAGCAGAAAACTAGGGTGCTGGTAAGGGGATATACTTGGTGTTACTTCTGTTTGTGCTCCATTGAGCTTCCAATGTTTCCAGGCTTTGTTTCTAAATGTTTCACCTCACCTTGTAAAGGTCTTTGCCTTACAGGTCAGACTTTAAGGATTTGATATCTTTCAATGGCCTCCGAGAGAAATATTACACCAATGTACCAAGTAATTGTGCACTTTTCATTCTGCAAAACCAGCCCTTGCACTTTTATGTTATATAAATTGCATCCAACATTTGTAGCCTTGTATTTTTTCAGGTTTCAGTGAGGCACGCATCATGCAGAATTTGCAGACATTTGCAAGTGCCATGCGCCGCAAGCTTCTCAGTGAAGCTGACAACCTACCTGCTCTTTTAGGGAATGATGCTAAATCTTCTGTTCCGGAAAATTCGAAAGAAATTCAAAAACCTGCTGATGTGCTTTCTCTAGGAAGTGGATCATTCCCTGCATTTCCGAACACATATGGCCAAACTCTGACGCCTTTGGTTCCCGAAGCAATTGAGGCTACCACATTGCAGCAGCTGTCTACAGAAGTGGCACAGTCCACTGATGTAGAAATGTCAGATACAAAGTACAGCAAGTGGGCATATCTGATCATAATTCCAGCTACGATATTGCTAATTATTCTGGTAGCTGTGATACTTTTGGTTTGGCGGAAGCGAGGGCGTGCACCGATTGCCCCTTGGAAAACAGGGCTGAGTGGCCCTATTCAGAAGGCACTTGTTTCAGGTGAAACATTCTTGTCATTCTATTTAATTTTACCATTTAGGAAGTAAAATGCATGCAAAGTACCAAAATAGTGATCTTCTGCATTGGCAGTTATACAAAGCTCACTAACCTGTGCATCTTTTGTGAGACTTCGATCTTTGAGATTCCCAGGTTTTCCTGGTGGATTGGACATATGGCTAGTCTAGGAACTCTATTGCCCTTGTAATTTTTTTTAGGATATCCTTGTCAATTGTCATTCAGGAACTCTATTTGCACATATTGCTGGTGAATTAGGCATATGGCTAGTTCAGGAACTCTATTTTTGCTTCTAGCTATATTTTGGAATTATTGTAGTTCAAAATTATTTCTGAGCATCCAGGTGCATGAATGCATTTCTGTTTCCTGTATTCAGGTGCTTCAAAACTGAACAGACTTGAGCTTGAAGCTGCTTGCGAGGATTTCAGCAATATCATCAATACTTTTCCAACCTGCACTGTATTCAAGGGGATATTATCTGGCGGAGTTGAGATCGGTGTTGTCTCCACTGTCATATCATCGAGCAAAGACTGGTCTAGGAGTGCAGAAATGTGCTTCAAGAAAGAGGTTTATGACTAGTAGCATCTTGTTATCAACCCAAACAATCTGACAATAAAAGAAGATCTTTCAATACTAATTCTTCCTTTATTATCCTCCCCTCCATGTAGATAGATACAATGTCACGAGTCAATCACAAGAACTTTACCAATCTCCTTGGCTATTGCCTAGAAAATGAACCTTTCATGAGAATGATGGTGTTTGAGTTTTCTCCACATGGCAGTCTCTCACAGCATCTTCACCGTAAGTGATTTTACTTTTGCATAACCTCCTAGCTCATATGCTTGTGTTTGCCTGCAACTTGAATGCACTGTTTTTGCAGTCAAAGAATTTGAGGATCTGGACTGGGCTGCGAGGATGAGAGTCATCATGGGTGTTGCTTACTGCCTCCAATACATGCACCATGAGCTGGATCCACCCGTTGCAATACACGATGTGCGATCTGACTCAACCTTCATTTCAGATGATTATGCTGCCAAGGTACAGCTTCAGCTAGCAGTGCTGCTCTCAGTAACACATATAAGTACACCATTCATTTCCAGAAGATTCAGTTAAGCCCGCCAGCATGGATGTTTTGCTCAATTAACCTGTGAATCGCTATTTTCTTGAGCTAATTATAAATGATTGCTTGAGCTAGCATATTGTAATGTGTTCTACTGGTGCAGGTTGCAGATGTTAGTGTATGGGACGAACTCGCCGCCAAAGCAAAGGCTGGAAAGGAGGACGGCAGCAGCCGCTGTGAATGTCCTCCAGATCTCCAAGGCAACGTCTATGGATTTGGGGCGCTTATGATAGAGATCATATCCGGGAGGGTTCCTGAACCGGATGATCACAAACCCATGTGCAGCTGGGTATGGATTCTGCAATCAGGCTCTAAAGATCACTCCTTACATTGTTCACCATTGCATTTCTAAAGTCCCCTTCACCACAGGCTTCTGAGCATCTGAAAGACAAGAACTACAGCAAGCTCGTGGACGCGTCGCTGAAGGAGCACAAGAGCAGCGAGCTGGAGGCCGTCTGCGAGGTGATCCAGGAGTGCATCGACCCGGACCCGACGCGGCGGCCAACCATGACAGACGTCGTGGGCAAACTGAGGGCGCCTCTCGGCATCTCGCCTGAGCAAGCGGCGCCGCGGCTGACGCCGCTCTGGTGGGCGGAGCTGGAGTTGCTGTCGGTGAAGTCAACTTAGTGGAGAACGCTGTATACTGATTGATTACTGTACAAACGTGTTGTGGCACCCCTCTCTAACAAGATCACATTTGTATGTGTGCGATGCTCATGCTGTTGATGCTGTCAGCTAGCATTTTTACTGACTATAAGCGGCCGTCGCTGACCGCAGAGAAATGTTGTCCAAATGTGATCGATGTAACTCATGTACATGCTGATCTTTCACAAAAAAGGAGGGGAATATAATAGCGACTTGTATAATAAATACCTGTAATTTCAAACTTGTTTAACTGTATAAAAATAAAACATATGGCTGGTGTTGCCCGTTGCCACTCGCATTATCACATAGCAATGTCCGGAGTCTTCAGTTTCTGAATATCCTTTGCTACCTAGGAGGTTAAACAGATGACTGGTTCCATGCCAATTCTGATTCAATGCATCATCAGGTCTTATAGCAACAATGTACTGACATTACATAATTGCACACTTCCTTTGACTTTCAATAAAATTTATGTAAAGCTGGTCAATTCTTTCGGGTTTTATAGATGCATTTGATATTCACAGAGTACACCACCTGATATAAAAAAAATCAAAATGATGTCATGTAGAGATCTTCTCGTTGGTTCTAGAACAACCTCTGACGAAGAGCAGCTTGCATAGCAGGGGTTTTGGGGTGCAGCAGCGTTTGACTCCGTGTTCGGTTAGCAGTGGACTTTTGGGTTCCTCCGTCGTGGCCGTCGTCGTCTTGTCATCCAGAGAATCGAAGCGAAAGCAAAGGTCACCACAGCGAGAAACAGAGAAAGGACGCGAATTTGGCCCGATTGCCGCTGCGTTTACGCGGAGGAATCAGATCAGCACCGAGAAAGCCACTAGAGCCATCGAGCAAGCGAGCAATCCGGGGGGGAGGAGGATGGCGGCGGCCGTGGCGTCGCTGTACCGGCGGGTCCTCCCGTCGCCGCCGGCGGTGGACTTCGCCTCGCCGGAGGGGAAGCGCCTCTTCGCGGAGGCCCTGGCGGCGGGCACCATGGAGGGGTTCTTCCCTCTGGTGTCCTGCTTCCAGACGCAGTCGGAGCCGGCCTTCTGCGGCCTCGCCTCCCTCGCCGTCGTCCTCAACGCGCTCTCCATCGACCCGGGCCGCCGGTGGAAGGGGCCGTGGCGGTGGTTCGACGAGTCCATGCTCGACTGCTGCGAGCCCCTCGACAAGGTCAAGGCCGAGGGCATCACCTTCGGCAAGGTCGCCTGCCTCGCACGCTGCTCCGGCGCCAACGTTCAATCCTTCCGCGCCAACCTGGCCACCATCGACGACCTACGACGGCATCTCGTCCGATGCGTCTCCTCCCAGGACTGCCATCTTATCGCCTCCTATCATAGGCAGGCTTTCAAACAGGTCACGCCAAATTCCCCATTCCCCTGGGCAATTCCCCTAGTCGGCATCCTATGATCAGTCTCATCTTTCCCCTCAGACACACACTACAGTTCTAACCCCCATTAATCTCTTACAATTCATTTACGCATTAGATTGGATTGTTGAGTTCGTCAACCTCCATTGCATACATCTGTTATCTGTGTATATGACATTGTGCAATGAAGCAGACTGGAACTGGGCATTTCTCCCCAATCGGTGGCTACCATGCCGGACAGGATATGGCGCTCATCTTGGATGTCGCTCGCTTCAAATACCCTCCACATTGGGTTCCACTGAGACTTCTTTGGGATGCCATGAATATGACTGATGACTCAACTGGACTTCTCAGGGGGTCTCTACTTTTGCCTACCTTCCTCTCACTCACTCTTGATCATTTTCTCTGGGGGCATGCTAATATTAAGATAGCCGTACCTTTGTACGGAGTGGCAAGTTAAAAAATAGCGTTGTGCATTATACATAGTACATACAATATACCTTAATGTCATATTGTTTATATGCAATTTCCTACACATTCAGAAAAATTTAGTGATGCTTTAGTTTTCTTCAGTATGATAAGATTATTCAGTAGTCTGTCACTCTGTCTTGACTTTAATCATGCCATTTTAAGGTGTTGGCATCTTTATATTTGATAGGTTCATGCTTATATCAAGAAAGACTGCAGCCCCTTCGTCATTGTACACAGTGGTAAAATACCGATGCTCGGTCAGTTGAATTTATACGAGGCATTTGATGTATTTTTCCTTCCTCAGTAGTTTCAGTTTTCTGCAGAGCTGCAGAGATGAGAACTGGAAAAGCATGGCAAAGTATTGTGTTGAAGATTTACCAAATCTTTTGAAGGGAGATAATCTAGACAATGTTCAAACACTTTTGTCCCGTTTAATTGAATCTCTTCCAGCTGAAGCTGAAGCTTTGATCAAATGGGTTGTTGAAGTTAGAAGGAAAGAGGAAGGGGACCCAAGCTTAAGCAAAGAGGAGAAAGAAAGGCTTTTCTTGAAGGTGGCATTTCCTGATTTTTCATTTCATTTTCTGATGCTGGGTTGGTGTTTTGCTCCGTTCTGTAACACACATTGTATTCACTTGCAGGAAAATGTTCTACAGCAAGTTCGTGATACCAGGCTATTTGCCATAGTCCACGATCTACAATATGCTAATAACCCATGTTGTAATTGCTCATCGTCAAGCGAAGAAGATTCCCTTACTAGGATTGCAGCTGCTGTATGCTGTCAGGGAGCTGCAATGCTATCAGGAAACCTTGCATCAAGACATGGTTTCTGCTGCAAAGAAACATGTTTAAAATGTATCCAAGCGAATGGTGATGGGCTTAAGACTGTTATCTCAGCCTCTGTGGTTTCTGAAGGCAATGAACACGGTGTTGATATGCTTTTACCAATGTCTTCACCTGGTGCCAGTTCGTGCAATTCAAACTTGAAGAACAATGTTGTCAAATATCCATCAAGTGCAGATGTTCTGACCGTTCTTCTGCTGGCTTTACATCCCAGCACATGGTTGGGTATCAAAGATGAGAAGCTTAAAGCTGAACTTCAGACTCTTGTTTCGACAGATAATCTACCTGATGATCTTAAACGAGAGGTCTGTTGTCGAAATCAAAGCATGCTTATTTGTATACCTTCATTCCATAGCATAATATTTTCCTGAAAAAGAAGGTGCACAACTATTTTCTTTTGTGGAAGTCATGTCAGGCTTTAGAGGTCTAGATGGGACGGGCATTTTTGATTCACCCTCCTCACTCTGGCTAGTAGGGGCAGGGTGGGGAGGGTTGGGGGTTGATTTGTCGATGGTGCTCTGGCAGAAGGTGCAAGGCAGAGCATGGCTTGATTCGAAGAGATCTCATGTTGGTGCGGGGCGAGATATATATTCTGCCAAACTTTGTGCAAAGTGTATATTATCACATACACTCTGAATTGTAAAACTTGAAACTATCCCAAGCCCATCACTGCCACCACAAGAAAATGTGACAGACACAAAGGCAACAAACATGCATGCTTACATTCATTAACTTAACTTCTTAGGTTTGGCAGACTGTGATGTTGTAGTTCTGTGACTTGTTGAATTGTGATACATGTCTGTTCTAAATCTGGATCTTGAAATTCTCTTCACACCATATTACACAAGAAACCCAAGTTTGCAATAATACCAATCCTATGACTTGTATACATTAAAATTTTTAAGAAGCATTATCTCACCACAAGTTGAATGTTATTTTAAATAATAGTTCTCCATTTATTTTGCTCCTTCCATCATTCCATAGATTGTTTCAAATAATATATGTATATTGTGTTTTATTGCCCTTTGATAAATATGAATGCTTAAAGCTTTTGTTATAGCGGGTAGAGTAACAAGTGAATCTTTATTTGTGCTGACAGATAATGCATCTAAGGCGGCAACTTTATTATCTGAAGACTTGTAAAGAAAAGGAGGAATACGAAGATGATGATCTGCCATCACCTAAGTGGCTAGGCTAAAGCAGGAAGTGCCCACATCATTAATTTACTTGCTGGAAATTGATGTCAGGAGAAAAGTTGCGAGAGAGTGATTCTTGACTATAATGAGAAGAATTATGATAGTAGTGACGACATATCTTATTGATGAGATCCAGTGTTACTCCCTTGCTCTAAGTGACAATGGGCAGACTTAATTATTTATGTACTGGAAATTGATGTCAATAAAAAAGTTAAGAGTGGTTTTGATAATTGCAAAAACAAAATTTTGATATTAATGATGACACAAATATCTATTGATCTGTTCTATTGTACTCATTGCTCTATGTGAGGCTATTGTTCTTGAGTCGGCGTCTACCATGCCTGAGAGGATATACGGTGCTCGACTGGGATGTTGTGCACTTCAAATATCCTCCTCATTGGGTTCCACTGCCACTTATTTTGGAACCCATGAACATGACTAATGAATGAACTGGGCTTCACAGGGGAGCTTCTCTCAGATTCATTAACTAATGAATCAATTGGGTTTCACAAGGGGGTCTCCTCTCACGTCCATCTTTCTTGCATTCTTGAACGTTGATCATTTTTATTTCCTTATGAACCAACGTGTATTCGGGTAGGATCTGTATCTTATTACCTGGGATGGTAGCTCTTGAAGCTTGGATTAAGCAGCTGTAGTTGGGATATAGGCTATTATTCATGGACTATCAGGATGTGCTTTAAAGCAACATGTATTTTTTTTAGAGTTCCAACATGACCAAAATGGTTTTGCAGCAGTACCTTTCACATGTTCCAAGCACTGAGTTTGCCATCTCACCACTCACGCAAGACCTTTGTCATCCTATGAAACACCCAAACACACCAGTCTAACTAGAACCGTGGCTTAACAGACTGAGAAAACAACAACAAGCAAAAACAGCAATGGTCATGCAGCTCGGAGCATGCCTATGTCATTGTCGGATCAGCATCAGTAGCCATCAGCACCAGCTTCTCTCCCTGTGTATCATCAGAGTGGCCATATAGGATCAGATTTAGCATCAACGGGAACAACCTGTTGACTAGATCCTCTCTGGTCTTTGTTGATTTGGCGTCCATTCAGACAACCCATTCCTTGTAAGTCTCCAAATGGTGTATCTTTTAGCATGAAAAAATATAGTCTATTGCATGAGAAATGGTATTGATTTATTCGGTTTCAAATCTTTGTTTTTTTTCTTTTTTGCATCCCCAGTTTATTGGTTTTAAAATGTTCATTGCCAAAGGGCCGGTGGATGTTCTCTTTAAGACTGTTAATATGAAAAATATGCTCTATTTGGTGGTGATGTGCTAGTTTTAAATAAAATATTAGGATAGTCATAGTTTTCAAACTACAGCAACTACAAAACAGTACTACACATACAATACACTTTAAATGTAGCAAGTATGAAAATAGTAATCTGCTTACAGTATACCTTACTATTGCATTACATATGTACTATTTCCTATGCTTTCAGAGAACTTCCAGTGGTGTTTCAGTATTCTTCTATATGATCAATTTACTACCCTTGCCATCATGTTGTTTTAAGATGTTCACATCTTTAATATTGATATCTTCATGCTTATACCAAGGTACACTGCAGCTCCTCCATTGCTTTAAGCAGTGGTAAACACGCCAATGCTTGGCATGTTGAATATAAATGAACAAATTTGATATTGTTTTTTTTCTCTCATTATTTTCGATTCTCTGCAGAGTTGCAGACGTGAAACTTGGAAAAGCATGTGACAATATTCCAAACGTTTTGAAGATGGAGAATCCAGGCAAAAGCATGTGATAATATTCCAAATCTTTTGAAGGCGGAAAATCCAGACAATGTTCCAACTCTTTTGTCCCGTCCAGCTGATGCTGGAGCTTTGATCAAATGGGTTGTTGAAGTTAGGAGAAAAAAGAAAGGTCGGCGAAGCTTTGAGCAAAGGGGAGAAAGAAAGGCTTCTTTTGAAGGTCACTCATCCATTTCATTTTCTGATGCTGGCTCAAGCTTTTGTTCCCTTGCAGGAAAATGTATCACCGCAAGTCTGCAATCTGCAGTATGCTACTAGCCCTTGTAATTGCTCATCGTCAAGTGAAGAAGATTCTCTTAGAAGAATTTCAACTGATGTGTGCTGTCAACCAGCTGCGATGTTCTCAGATACCCTTGCATCAGAAAATTGCAGTGACCAGTGACCTTGCATTTTAAAACATTGGCATATGACATCTTTATTATCTGTTAGGTTCATGCTTATATCAAGGCACAATGCAGCTCCTCCATGGCTTCACACAATGGTGAAGTTCTGATGCTTGCTCTGTTGAACGCAATTGATGTAGTTTCATTTTACTCAATTACTTTCAGGTCCTGCAGAGAGCCAGAGATGAAACCTGTCAAAGCATGTGCATGTCAAAATATTGTGCCGAAGATTTACCACCGTTTTATAACCTTACTGATTCTCTTCCAGCTAATAATTGAGAATCAGTAAGGTTACTAAAAGTCAAAGTCATATCCATAGACATGTGGAGTCTAAAAAATGTGGTAAAGAAATTTGTCTCAATGACATGTGGAGTCTAAAAAATCTTGCTAAAAGTTAGTTGTGATCAAACTTGACAAAGGTTAGGTGTAGCAAAATGTGGCCGGGAACCAAACCACCCGTCAAACACGGGGTGCCCGGTGGCGTTGCCGCCGAGGCGTCACATGTGGCGCTGTATTGGTAGCTGTTTTGTATTCCCTGGAAGTCTTATTGTGGCCTTCGCAGGTAGTCGTAAACTAGGTAATGCAATTATGCAATGCAAGTCTTGCTTTCGCAAGTCAAAAAGAAAAGGAAAAACAAGTGAGAAGAGAATCATGTAATCCGAAAACGAGAGAGGAAAAGCGGATGGGGTCGAAAGGAGAGGAGATGCCTGTGCAATTTGAATTTTCATTTGCTGCTGTGTGGCTGCAGTGACGAATCAGAGCATAGCATCGACAGCGAGATCAGGGGCGAGCGAGCACCCAGGGCAGGAGGATGGCGACGGTGGCGTCGCTGTACCGGCGGGTCCTCCCGTCGCCGCCGGCGGTGGACTTCACCTCGCCGGACGGCAA
This sequence comes from Setaria italica, assembly GCF_000263155.2. Taxonomy (NCBI): domain Eukaryota; kingdom Viridiplantae; phylum Streptophyta; class Magnoliopsida; order Poales; family Poaceae; genus Setaria; species Setaria italica. The sequence continues at coordinate 12,960,587 of NC_028454.1, read as the reverse complement.
GCGCCTCTTCTCGGAGGCCCTCGAGGGCGGCACCATGGAGGGCTTCTTCAGCCTCGCCTCCTGCTTCCAGACGCAGTCCGAGCCGGCCTTCTGCGGCCTCGCCTCCCTCGCCGTCGTCCTCAACGCGCTCGCCATCGACCCCGGCCGCCGCTGGAAGGGCCCCTGGCGGTGGTTCGACGAGTCCATGCTCGACTGCTGCGAGCCCCTCGACAAGATCAAGGCGGAGGGCATCACCTTCGGCAAGGTCGCCTGCCTCGCGCACTGCTCCGGCGCCGACGTTCGACCCTTCCGCGCCAACCAGGTCACCGTCGATGACCTCCGCCGCCATCTCATCCGCTGTGCCTCCTCTCGGGACTGCCATCTCATCGCTTCCTACCACAGGAGGCATTTCAAACAGGTGAGATCCTACCTACTCGTCCTCATGGTCTACCATTTCAAACAGGTGATTAACACTGAAGCGTGCCCATGTCCAAATGTTGCAGACCGGAACTGGGCATTTCTCCCCAATCGGCGGCTACCACGCCGGAGAGGATATGGCGCTCATCTTGGATGTCGCCTGCTTCAAATACCCTCCCCATTGGGTTCCACTGCAACTTCTTTGGGAAGCCATGAACACGGCTGATGAATCAACTGGACTTCTCAGGGGGTCTCTTCTCCATTCATCCTCTAGCTCGCTCTTGATCATTTCCATTTCCTTATTATCCAACATTTGTGCAGTTGGGATTTCTGTCTTGTTATGTAGGCCAGCATCTCTTACAATTTGGATTGAGCAACCCTAGTTAGAACTTTGGGCTATGATTTAGAGACTACCAGGATATAGCGGAAGAAAATGTTGCAGTTGATAAAAATGAAAAATCAGTAGCTGGTTGTTTGAGGTCTTGTATTTCCTTCGGGCCTGTTAGCACTAAACATCATGTGTCGTTATAAGAACACCTCCTTTGCTTGGTCAATGTTTTCATGTTTCATTTTGGCCTAGAAACTGTTGTAATTTAATTCATTCGCTCTTGAGAAACATAATTGCAGGGAGGAACATCAGGCACCATTTTTTTCAGTCTCAAATGGTTTAATTTATTTTTGTATTTGTTATATTCATCACAAAAACTGGGTTATTGTTTCCGCTAGGGCTGTGCTACTATTAAGTTAGTTGCACTTCTGTGCCTGTAGTGAGTATAAATACCCTGCTGTGCATGCAGCATATCTTAATCTCACATTACGCATATGCTCTTTCCTATGCATTCAGAAAATTGCAGTGATGCTTAAGTTTTCTTCCATATGATCATATCAGTCACTTGTAGACCTTACATTTAAAAATGCTGGCGTCTTTATTATCTGTTAGGTTCATGCTTATATCAAGGCACAATGCAGCTCCTTCAGCGCTTTACACAGTGGTAAAATGTTGATGTTTGCTCTGTTGAATGTAAATGTATGCATTTGATGTAGTTTTATTTTGCTCATTTGCTTTCAGTTTCCTGCAGAGTTGTAGAGATGAAAGCTGGAAATGCATGGCAAAATATTGTGCCGAAGATTTACCAGATATTTTGAAGGCTGAGAGTCTTGACAATGTTCCAGCACTTTTGTCCAGTTTTATTTATTCTCTTCCAGCCAATGCTGGATCTTTGATCAAATGGGTTGTTGAAGTTAGGAGAAAAGAGGAAGACAGGCCATGCTTAAGCAAAGATGAGAAGGAAAGGCTTTTGGTGAAGGTTGTTTTTCCATCTCATTTTCCGCTAATGGATCAAAGCTTTTGCTTCCTTATGTAACACGCCTTGTGATCACCTGCAGGAAAATGTATTACAGCAAGTTCATGACACCAAGCTATTTATGATAGTCCATGACCTGCAATGTGCTCGTATCCAATGTTGTAATCGTTTGTCCTCGTCAAGTGAAGATTCCGTTACCAGGATTGCAGCCTCTGTGTGCTGCCAAGGAGCCGCAATGCTATCAGGGAACCTTGCATCAAGTGATGGTTTCTGCTTCAAGGAAACATGTTTCAAAGGTGTTCAAGCTAATGGTGATGGGCCTAAGACTGTTATCTCAGGCTCTGTGGTATCTGAAGGCGATGAACAGGGAGTTGATATGCTTTTACCAATGTCCCCTTGCAGGTTGCTGCACGAGTTCGTGCAATTCAAACTTGGGCAATGAAATCATCAAGTATCCATCAAGCGCGGATGTTATAACCGTTCTATTGCTGGCTTTGCATCCCAGCACATGGTTGGGCATCATAAATGAGAGGCTGAAAGCTGAATTTCAGACTCTTGTTTCAACAGACAATCTACCTGATGTTCTTAAACGGGAGGTGTGTTGTCACAAATCAAGCATGCCTTCTACTTTTGTGCCCTAGAAAAACGTTTCCTGACAAAGAAGATGCACGATCATTTTCTCTTATGCAAATTATGTCAAATTTTAAAGATCTAGGTGGTGCAGGGCTGTTTTGGCTTCACCTGCTTCCACTCTAACCCTAGTTGGGATGGCGTGGGGAACTTTGCGGTTGATTAGTCAACAGTTCTCCAGTTAATCAGGGGTTTTTGAGTTTAGTGTTTGTTTCATGACTAATTTTTTTATTAACTAAATTTGGCAGAGTTATTAGCACCAAGACTTGAATGTTTCAGAGACTAGCTTCCTACAACTAAGATATACATGTTTCATAACTGTTTCTAATAGTCTCCCAATATATTTGGATATTTCAAGGTGGCCTTCAGCCGCAACCCAGACTGTTATTTTTTGGAAAAAGTAATTCAAGCCCGCACCTAGCCCTTTTTCTTCTAAGTTTTAGCGCTCAGCATTCGCTCACACCATATTCAGGATAACTGTTTTCTATTTGTTGCACCTTGACATATAAAAACTGTAAGAAGCATATTTATTTATCAGCTATTGAAAGACATCTTTCTCCACAAGTAGAACGTTATCAGAATAATCTTTCATATGTCTTTTACTCATTCCATGGATTGTTCCATGCATGATTATCACATTGGAAAACAAATTTATCATGTGATGTTAATTCCTTCTCACAAATACGAATGCCAAAAACTTTCCTTACATTAACAGATTAGCAGGGAAGTATCTAGTAAAAACCCTTTATGTGCTGACAGATACTGCATCTAAGTATAACTTTTCATGTGCTGACAGATACTTCATCTAAGGCGGCAACTCTATTATCTGAAGACTTGTAAAGATGAGGAATGTGAGGATCTGTGCCACCATACCCTTAGCAGTGATGCTAGCGACCCTCTCACTTGATAAGTTTATTTGCTGGAAATTGAGGTCATTCGAAGATTTATCAACATGTGAACCGTTCAAAGATTTCAAGCTTCTAGATCAGCATGGAAACGTTCACATGCTCGCTCAACACTGACGTACTTGATCCATAACTGGAAAAACAAAAAACTACACGATTAGCGTGGTGTAGTCCAGCAAACATGATGATGTTTTTTCTTCTTTCTTTTTTTTTTTTAACGATGGCAAACGCTCAGCAAATTTGCCAAAATTTCTAGGAACATGAGGATGCTCAGCGCAAGACCGCCACAGGTCCGTTTTTGGCTGGAGAGGTTCAGGGACGCCTGGGAGTCGTGCTCCCATAAGAAAGAAGGCGGTGGTGGCAGCCGTCTTCACCTTCGTCGTCTGGAACGTCTCCTCCACGTTGGCGCGCGTCTGGGCGGTCTTCATGCTGGTGGTGGCCAGGAAGCTGCACCAATAGCGCATGGTGGAGTTCGGCTGGAGCAGCTTGGTGGACGACGGCGCCGCGGGAGACGATGAAGCGGCAGCGGATGAGGCACACGGCGGCGGTCCGGGCGTGTCGTTTGAAGGACATTTTTGCGATTGGCAGGCTAAAAAGGCATCTATACAACGCATAGGATGCGCTCATGCGCCCGGGATACCGTGAAGCCAAGTTGCCCAAGTTCGTGGGAATGTTTGAATTTGGCTACCATGCCCAAGTTTGGAACCATACCAAATGATGGCCAAAATTGATCAAAGATGTCAAATTTGGCCTGGCGACCTTGGCAAATACGGGCACAAAGCAAACGCGCAGCTCCTAATGATTTGCTACCGCATCATTTTACACTACTGCAAATCTGTCTTAAACTCTTAATTTATATCTAATCCACCCAAATGGCACTTCCCAGATATCCTCCAGATTGGGCCCATCTTTGCACGATGTTACGATTCTTGTATTCCTAATTTTGTTCTAACATAATCTGCCACATCTTAACAACCCACATATCTCAGTGAAAGTTCACCCATAGCTACCAGATTCATTACTCCAACGAGCTCATCTGTGACATCAATGGACTTCCTTGATTTGCATTTGAGTAGCAAACATCACCTTTTCGGTAGCACCAAGGATCCTGTGCAACGTGTTCAAAAACATAAATTTCCATGACTGAGAAAGAGCAGCGCAACATGCATAAAAAATGCAAATACGCTTCAGGATTTTGTGAGAAACAGGAATAGCTCTCTATGATTACGTAACAATAAACTACTGAAGTTGCAATAACTGAAATGCGTAAAATTCAGGGAAGATAACTCTAGGATTCTTTAATGATCTCTATGATAAACTAGAAGGTGAACGTAAGATGAACTTACTCATCTCAGTGACAAAAATACATCCAGCGGCATGGTATCATGGATTCCTCGAGGATGGCATCTGGTCGAGGACCTCATGCACAAAGAGATCCTGCAACTCCAAGTATCTACTTCTCCATTCACCCTGTTGGTTTTGTGCGCCATTCTGAATGTTCAGCCCAGAATCAAATAACATGGAAGAACCACCATACTTCTGCACCAAAACAGAATGATAAGATGCAACAGAAAGAAACATGGAAGTGTATCAAATAAAAGACAAAGCAAAATCAGCTAACCTGAAGTTCATCCAAGTAACGCTCCATAAAAATGGAGGTTCGATTTCCAGGAATAGGAACGTCATTTTCAGGCCGAGGCAGAATTACAGACCGTGGTTCAACTTCCCCATTTGCTGAGCAAACTTTATGTAATGGGTGTAGTGGTGGCAGATTTACTCGTTTTGGCGTTACTATCAAAACATTGGTTACCGGACCTGCCAAACAATTATATTACCAAACGTCCAAACCAACAGTATGTACCTTATGAAAACACTATTCACAAATTAAAGACAAAAAAGTACTCCCTCCATTTTTAAATGGAAAAAGTCCATTTTACTCCCTTCACCTATTTACTTTGTCCGCTTAACCCCCTGAACAAAATTTAGGCTCACTTTACTTCCCCAAACTATTTCATTTGGTACAATCTACTCCCTAATTAGATTTCTCTTTTTTGTTTCTTTGCGTACAAGTTGAGTTTTAATTTCAGATTTTGTCAGTTGACTTATAACATAACGCTCTACGTTAGAAAAATATTAGAATTTTTTCATGATTACTTTTCATACATTTTATATATCTAAGATCAATTTCGTAGTAAATATTCCTAACCTATGAAAATAACCATGAAAAATTCTTAGTATAATTTTTTAACATAAAGCATCATGTTTTCTATCTGCTCATAAAATTTGAACTCAAAATTCAACTCATACAAAGAGAAATAAAAAAGAGAAATCTAATTAGGGGGTAGATTGGACCAAATGAAATAGTTCAGGGGAGTAAAGTGAGCAAAAATTTTGTTCGGGGGGTTAAGCGGACAAAGTGGATAGGTGAAGGGAGTAAAATGGACTTTTTCCATTTTTAAATATGATGTTTAGGACAAAAAATTTCCTACATCATATATTTAACAAAAAGCATAGCCATAGAATAGTTTTACCCTCAACTTTCCAAATCTGTAAGCTTATGGCAAAGATTAACAAAACTTTTACCATGAGTCATGAAACTTTATGTGTAAACTCATGAAGACAAACTTTAGCAGTTCAGAGTTCATGTTTCAGTATAGTCAAGACTCTCCAGAGAGTTAAAGAATTCACTTCTTTCCTGTAAAAATTCTTTGAGCTTAGGATTGATTGATGGAATTCGGCCTAGACAAGTATCACCACTCAGCGAATACAAGAACCATACATCATGCCTCAAATCACTAAGCTATTTAAATAAATGCCTTGTGGTTGGACCTAGCAACAGGCAAAAAAGACATATTTCGGCCTATGGAGTGTGCCAGCAAAATAACCATCCTTAGGTTTCTGTGAGAAGGAAGTACTACTAGTCAATGAAGTAGGGTCACAACACTATATCCATGTCTTGAATTAACTTCAAGACAGAAGATATTCAGCATGAATCTTTATGATGTAACATTAAAGAGTAGAACCTTGGGAGTGTTTGAATTTTCGGGTTACTTGCTGACTTCTAGTATCCCACACCCGAACATTACCATCCTCAGATCCAGACACTAGTAGAAGTCCATCTGTGCTTGATACCAGGCTTGTTACTGCCTTGCTGAATCAATTAAAGAAATTACCAGAATTAACTTAATAGATCTCGCCCCACAAATGCTAGGAATTTGACACTGAAGCAGAGAAAGTAATTGCAAACAAATTTCTTTAGCAAGGCATAACAATAATGGAGATCAATCATTACCCCAAAAAAATTTCAAACCAGACTTCCAGCCTATATGAAGTTTGTAAGCAGTGGACCAACAGTGAAACAGATCAAAAAGAGAAGCAGGACCATAAAAGAAGTATTACTTGTATTACTTGTACACACACCCATTGGGTAAAGTAAACATACATGAGAATTTCAGACCAGCATAACCATAAAAGAAGTATTAGCACTCCAGACATAAATAATGAAGTTATTCAGAGTACAGGAGAGTAAAGAACTACAGATGAAAAACTAGATCAGCATGCAAACCTGTGGTCATCCAAAGCACCAAGAATAGAGGACTCATCACTACCATGAGAACTGATATCAACACCCATAGCAGTAACATATATTTTCCCATCTCTACCACCAGCATAGAAAACATGACTTCTTGGGTCTAGTGCTACAGAATCAATACTAGTGGGAAACTGAATGCTTCTTAGCATCCTACCCTTTGATAAACTCCAAATCTGGGGAAGAAGAAGAAATGCAATGGAAAATGATGTAAATAATTATCCACATGTGTTACTAGGTAAACAATGTAAATAAGAAGAGTCAGCAAGAAATAGACAACAGCCCTTCTGCATAGCATTCAACTAAAGATAGTAAAGTCGCTTACGCACTTTGCATGTTCGATCTTCTGAAGAAGATACAGCAATTGCTCCAAGGAAACAAGCAATATCAGTTACGGGCAGCGCATGCTGATTGAAACTGTAGAGATATGGTGTCTGGGCTTCCAACCTTGACTGCTCATCAAGCACCCTGTAACCAACACAAACAAACCCAGTTAGAGACTATACAAAAATAGCTTACCCAATGTTACCACACTAAACACACATACGTGATCAAATCCCAAACTTTGATGCTACCATCTTCTGATCCTGAGACAAGCAGATAGTCATAAAGTGCAAGGCACCTAACAGCACGATAGTGTGCATGCCATGTGTGGAGAAGCTCTCCACTGGCCACCTACATCATCATCAAAAGAAAGTCATTTAAGCTGGAATAATTCCCAACATTAACTATATAATTGCCGCCCTAATATTTGTGAAACACACTAAGAAAAGAAGCCAAATATTCCACACAACTTTGAAAGAAAGCATGGATTATACGGTATGTTCATTTGAAGTTAGTCTGAAATATCAATGTTCAGATAGAAAAAATGAAAAAGGAAAGAGAAAATACATCATGCTGTTTTGGGAAATGTCATCAGGAGATACATGTGGGCAAAACACCTAGATGAATTTCATTAATCATGAAATTTTAAACTGGTATATACACAAATGCCATGTCATTGAATATCATAGTTTCTGATGTCTCAGTTAAAGCTTTTAGCTCCAAATGTGCAAATCTGTTAACATATTGCATAGCCAATAGCTACTCAAGTTGTCAGCTTAATTAATTACTAGATCAAACATTAACACAAAACAATTGCCAACTTCAACATAAGACACAGTTATGCCAGACTGAATCATTACAGAAGTTCAAAGTTTTACTACCTGAATCACACATTCCTTAACCAGTATGTCAAACACAGCAAAAAAAAAAGAAAGAATGTTTCAAGAAATCAAACTAATTTTACTGGAGACATATTCCTAAGCTGAAGAACCCCCACCGTTTTTCAGAACCAACTGGAACACAAGAAGCCCCTGGTTCAATTTTGATTATCCACCACCCCGGGGACATCCATTTCACACAACCCTTCACCTCACCAAGACACTAACCAAGAACACAGCATACATTTCACATCAACCTCAAACAAAAGCACAGCTAGCAACCAACTCTTTCACCAATTCACCCATCAGCAAGAAACCACAATGCACTCACCTCCCAAAGGAACAAGTTGCCATTGCTGCCACCGCCGATGAGGTAGCTCCCCTCCTGGTCCGCAAGAAGCGCGCGTATCGGCTCAGCGGGGAAGCTTTTGACGGCCACCTGCGGCTGCAATCATCGAAACCAAAAAACGAGCCCGGGGTCAGGGATCGGAGTTCCAGGGCGCCGTTCGGGGTGTTTCTGCGCGGAGGCCGCTTACCTTGTCCCAGTGGTAGAAGTGGACGGTGCCGGAGTTGCCGCCAGACGGAGGGGCCTGGGCGGCGGCGAGGAAGCGGCCGGCGACCGAGGCGAGCGCGCGAGGACGGGAGGCGCAGGGCCGGTGGCGGATTTCCTCCGCGCCGGTGCGGAGGTCCCAGGCGGCCACGCCGGCGTCGGCGGAGGATGCGGCCAGTACAAGCTGTTTTGGCGGCGGCGGCGCCATGAGCAGCGGAGAAGGGTTTAGGGTTTTGGAGATTTCTTTGCCGATTCGGACGGAGGCCCGCGACGCCGGCGAGCAAATATGCTCGAGGGGAAAGGAGAGAGGAGGGATGGATTTTTCTTTTATTTTTTCAGAAAATAATAAGGCAAAATCTCCCCTTAATTACTCGGACTAATCTAACGGTTAAAATAAATTCTGTTGATTGACTACAACGTCTTAAGGATTACAATATAGTATACTGTATTTGATAATTTGAATGGTTGCCAAATTTCTGCATATTAACATTTGACTGGGCCTGAATTGTAACAACTGGGCCGGCCACGGTACTGAAAGCTGTCTGCTTGAATTCTTTCCTGCAGGCCTTCACAAATCTGAAAACGACAGCTGATCACATTACACAATTGTCTTTCTTGCTGAATAAAATCATGTGGTGAATCTTGTAACAATAATGCAGAGACTAACTCCATCACAAAATTATGGGCTGGCCATTTGTATTTGGTTATATCAATGATCAGTTAGCCTGGAAACATTCCATATGCTCGCTCAACACTGCTGCGACGTACATGATCCATAACAGAATAAAAACTACACGATCAGCGCGTAGTCCAGCAAACATGATGATGTTTTTGGTTCTTCTTTTCTTTTCTTTTTGAAACGATGGCAGAACCGCAGAAGCTAAGCCAATTTGCCAAAAATTCTCGGGACACGAGGATGCTAAGCGCAAGATTACCACAGGTCCGTGGTGGTTCCAAATCATATGGCGGATCTCGATGGCAAGTTGCATCCGGTTTGGCCAGGTGAAATTGGAAATGAAGGCACGTTCTATCATGTACCAATAATTTTGCCAATAATGCAAAGATGGTATATATCTGTCTAACTGTAACTTGCGTTTATATTCATGCCAAGTCATCATTTTGTTTTGAATTGACAGATCTGGCTATGAGATGGCAGCGATGTCACACTAATTTTGCATGATTGATAGCGCAGTAATCCTGCGACTGTGACTATAGAGCCACACTGCCACGTACATCAAGCTCTAGCATTTCGTGTCCAGTTTCTGTCGAGGGATCAAAACAACTGATGAATGACGATATACGAAAGCGACATGTTGGTACCACAAGATTTTGGTTCGTGACTATGCAACTTTGGCACACACTTGTGGCGAATTATTCATTTTTTAAAAAAAGAAAGTCAACTAGATACCATCTCATCACACGTTTCAGATGGCTTCTCCCTGTCGCAGAAACTACAGTAAAATCAGTCACCTGTGGGCTGTGGCCAATGGCAAGACAGCGTCCCAGCGAGTGGTAACAGTTGACATGCACAAGCAAAGACTGAATGGTGCATTTCGTCAAAAACCTGCAAACTTGCGAACCAAATGCTGCAAGGAATGTTCAGGGAGAGATTTGAAGTTGCTTAATAATGAACGTGACAAGAAGTTCTGCAATTTCGTGCCAAGCTTCAGCCAAACAAGTGTCCCCTTTCGGCCTCCCTTTTCACGGGCCCAGTGGTGTTCATGCATTCTGACACATTCCTTTGTTCTCCATCTGAATGCCATTCGGCACAAAACCAGTTCAGGTTATCAGGTACTCGGTGTAGTGTGTAGTGTAGCTTTCGATTGCTAATGGTGCAAAAATAGATCACGGTACTAGACTGTTCAAACTCACACTCATGCTTAAATACAATACAACAAGGGCACTTTCGTGGATTCAGTCACAGCTCACAAAGACACGTAACGTACAAATTCAGATGTCCACAAATACACCAAAAATGACGCAGAGGAAGACAGGTCGGTACCAGTAGCATCCAGGATCGTATAGATGGCACCATATCTGGATCAACGACGGCCAAACTGTCCAAGAACGTACATATACACATGCATGTTATATCTGAACTCGCCAAACTGTTCTTCAAAGAAAACCTAACATCTTTGTATAGAAGAAGCATCAGACATGGTCAGCTGATGGCCACATGCAGCGCTGTCCCATAAGCAGTTCCCACATGGCACCTCGTCCAAATTCATATCCTCTAAAGGAAACCAATCATAGATGCAAGTGCAATTACATTTCAAATAATTGATCAGCGGTGTCCATCACGAAAGACACATGCAATAACTGAATAGAGAGGCTGCAATGATATGGCCGATCTCACCACTCAAAACTCAGCACAAACCATGGATCGGGAGGCTACAAATAGCATCCCAAAACCACAGCCATCCAACACAACTACAAGTCCTATTCTTAGTCAGCCTGATACATCTCCTGAGGAAGAGCGAGTCGTGGCCTCATGTCGCAGGGAAAACTCTAACCGCCACAGACTGATCCCCTCTCTTTTACTGATCCCCTCTCTTTTTCTGCTCCCCCCTTGAGGATTCCGAGCACATCAGTTGTGTGTCTTGGTTTCCTCCAAACACAAGCAAAAGCTCTGTCGCCCTTCACCTCTCCTTCCTCTCCCCCCTGGCCAGGGAGAGAGGAAGACAGAGGCACGAAGTGGCGCAGAGTGGACGCTCGTGAACCATTCGACCTGTTGCTGCTGCTGCCGTCGCCCCCGACGAATCGAGAAGGATGGAGAAGAAGCCCACCATCCTCATGAACCGATATGAGCTCGGCCGCTATCTTGGGCAGGGCACCTTCGCCAAGGTGTACCATGCCCGGAACCTTGCGTCCAACCAGAGCGTGGCCATTAAGGTCATTAACAAGGAGAAGGTTCTGCGTGTTGGCATGATCGACCAGATCAAGCGGGAGATCTCCATCATGCGCCTTGTTCGCCACCCCAACATTGTCCAGCTGCATGAGGTCATGGCCAGCAAGAGCAAGATATACTTTGCAATGGAGTATGTCCGGGGCGGCGAGCTCTTCGCCCGGGTTGCCAGGGGCCGGCTGAAGGAGGACGCCGCGAGGAAGTACTTTCATCAGTTGATAGGGGCTGTGGATTTCTGCCACAGCCGCGGTGTCTACCACAGGGACCTGAAGCCAGAGAACCTCCTCGTGGACGACAACGGCAACCTCAAGGTGTCGGACTTTGGCCTGAGTGCCCTACAGGAGTGCCAGAAGCAGGATGGATTGTTGCACACGACATGCGGCACACCTGCATATGTTGCACCTGAGATAATCAACAAGAAGGGCTATGATGGAGCCAAGGCGGACATATGGTCTTGCGGTGTCATACTGTTTGTTCTTCTTGCTGGCTATCTCCCATTCCATGATGCAAATCTAATGGAGATGTACCGCAAGATTAGCAGAGGTGATGTCAAGTATCCCCAGTGGTTCTCTTCTGATCTCCGCAGGTTCATGTCCAGGCTCCTCGATCCAAATCCAAACACCAGGATCACCATCGAGAAGCTGGTTGAGTATCCGTGGTTCAAGAAGGGGTACAAACCAGCAGTGATGTTGGCACAGTCACAGGGTTCAAACAGCCTCAAGGATGTTCAAGTTGCTTTCAGCACCGACCACAAGTACAATGAAGCCAACAAGGTGGAACAACCAGACAGCCCTTTGAAGCCAACAAGTTTAAATGCATTTGACATCATCTCGCACTCCAAAGGATTTGATCTGTCAGGCCTGTTCGGGGACCGAGAGCAGAAGGCGAATTCACGGTTCATGACCCAAAAACCGGCATCAGCAATAGTGTCAAAACTGGAGCAGATTGCTGAGACAGAGCGCTTCATGGTGAAGAAACAGGACGGACTGGTGACACTGCAGGGGTCCAAAGAAGGGAGGAAGGGGCAGCTCGCAATCAACGCAGAGATCTTCGAGGTGACACCAGCCTTTTATGTCGTCGAGGTGAAGAAGTCAGCAGGGGACACATTGGAGTATGAAAGGTTCTGCAACAAGGACCTGAGACCTTCACTCAGGGACATCTGCTGGAGCAGTCAATCAGAGGAGAAGCTTCCTTCAATGACTGAGTCATCACATTAAAGCCATCCTCTTAGTCAGTCGAAAGATATGCCCTTTAAGCGCAATCTCTTCAGAGATGCGACTACAGCTACCCTCCTTTCTCTTTTCCCCCCCTTTCTCAAAGGGCTAAGACCTTGCTCCTTTGAGCAGGAGGTTGTAGGGCTCTTTGTGAGCCTTTTTGCCAGTTTTCTTCTTGTAGTAGCAATTGTTGAACATGGAACTCCTGTTCCTTTCATCAATAGAAGCACGATGATCAGCACTGTCATTGTTTTTCCTGTTGCTTGGACAGAACCATTGCCTGCAGAAAAATAGCACTGAGGAAAGTACAAATTAAAATGATAAGAACATAAATATAAATAGATAACACAGATGAAATTTTATAGATGCCAAATACAAGGGTAACTAAGCAGCTTTAATAAGGCATGTATTGGGGCAAGGCATGTCCTACTCATTATTATGTTCAAATTAAAATGTGGATACATGAAAAGGGAAGAAAATTTTCTGCTTGAAGAAAGCAATCTCTATGGCAGGATTTTTGGACAAATATTGAGTGCTTGAAACTATCAGTTATATGTTATGTCAAATTTAGTAGAACAAAAACAGATTAAGAATAGTACAATTAGTTTCATAGATAGCTTCATATCAAGCAATCTGGAGAGACAAAACATTCTCACTCGACCTCACAACTGTACGCAGCTGCACCACCACATAAGGATACCTCTTGTCAGACGAGTCAGATTAAATTCTCGGAAGAAACAATTGATGAGAAACATATAGCCTTCAGGTGCAGACTATATAAAATATAGAAGGTGCATCACGAACAAGTCAGAAACCACCAGCTTGTTGTCTGGAGATGTACAAATGTGACATCATATTTTTGTAGCAGAAAATGTGGTGCTACATCTTCTTAGTTACACAAGAGCAATGCTATTGCATAGGTGAAGGCAGATTACAACGTTTATGCCAAAATAATGAGCATTGTGCCTTTGTTCAACAAAAACATTTTGCAATTCAATAATTATTAACAGGAGTTGCTGGGCCATCATCATTGTCTCATAATAAAAAAAACTCGACGGGAAGGAGCAGACCGCACCCCCGCTTTGATTTAAGAAGATGCAGGGCTCGAAACCGGGTCTCCGGACTGAGAGCAAGCTCCTGTGAATGAAGCTGATAATCACCCTACTTGCTGAATGAAGCTGATAAAACAAGGATCCTCGAAGAATGTTCATAATGAAACGAAAAACAAACATTCTTTTGTCCAATAAATGAATGAAAAACAAATGTTTTTTGGGTCCAATGTAAAATCAACTCATTGAATGTGTAAATTAAGATTACCCGATTTTTTTTCAAAGCTACTAATGTGTGACAAAAGTCGCTTCCAACTATCACAGATTAAGATAAGCAAAGTATAGATAAAAGGACCTTGAAAGTTCATACGCTGCACAAATCTGGACTTGGAAGCAGGAAAAGAAAACTGCAGGCAGTACCTTGTAACAACTAAACTCTAGCTAAATGCAGAAAACTTGTACGGGACACCAATTCAATCAATAATTTACCTCAACTATTACTTGTAAACTACCTGGCTCTGTAGTATCTAGCATGTATCATCTGACAGAGATCCTGAACCTTGTATAAGAGAAACATAATCCATACCACACTTATAATCGATAATTTAACTTCTTACTGATCCTCCCGCATTGACATAGCAACCCAATAAATAAAATCAAAATACGACACAAAATAACACTACAGTTCTTTGCACACGAATTAATAGCAGGTAAGCATCATGGCCACGAATACTTTGCTAGCAATCAAATTCAAGGCAGTATAGAACCATGATCACACATGTGAAAGGAAGGATTATTATCGAATTCATGTCACCACGATACGATACATATAATGAAATATCAGAAACAAAAGATAATATCTATTTCTCCTCTGGAGAACAACATCCGAAGAACCCTAACCGATAGGCCCCTACTCCGCAATCAGGGCTTCGCGGCGGCGGCGGCGGCGGCAGTTGCAGGCACGGGTTCGGGCGCCGCTGCAGAAGCCAACGCCGCTTCGGCGGCGGCGGCGGCGGCGACGGCGGCTGAGGCCTCCTTCTTGTGCTCGTAGTCGCGATAGGTGTTGATGGCCTTGGTGCAGATCACTGGGGAGAAATGAGAGGCGTCACGGGGTCAAGCACACGAGAAGCGCGAGCAAGCGTACACGAGTTTGTAGGAATGACATACCTCCCGCGCCGACGAAGTAGAGGAAGCGTAGGAGCTTGCTGGAGGCCTCGCCGGCGGCGGCCATGGTGGGTGGTGGGGAGGTCGCCGGAGTCGGGCAAGTGCCTCCTGGGGCTAACTGGGCTGCGGGTCTCGGCCTTCTTCGCTCCACGGCTGTTAATCTTGGGCCTGTCTGAGGAGGGCATTGATTGATTTGATCTGATGCCACGGGTTTTGGGCTACTGTGGGCCGAACTGTGTAAAGTCTTGTGCAAGCCGCCTTTATGGGCCTTAAGAACCATGTCTTCTATACTATTCCTCTTTTTTTTCCTCTCTGGTGGTACTATCAGCAATCTGAATGCCTCTCTATCATAAGCTGATTATACATCTCATCTTCAGATTATCAATTATCAATATTGCTCAATAACATCCATTTAATTTAACCGTTTTTTCTCAAAATGACACTGATGGTTTCTCACTAACAAGCTGCTGCAAGCCTGCAATAGCCAAACTGTCAGAGCACAGCGTACTGACTGACTAGCTCATGCTAATCCTTATGCTTAGTACGCAGTATCTAGCATGACACCACTCCTTCCAGAAGTAGCTTAGTACAGGCTCCAAGCGCACCTACTTTTGGCAGATCACGATTATACTGACGAGTACTCTGACCTCTAGTTTCGGAGACTCATGACACGCATTTGCCACATAAACAAAAGCGATTAGCTGCGCTGAACATGAACAGCTGTTCAGTTTCAGATCTCGTCCACGGCGATTTCCGTGGCCGAGTTCTCCTCCCGCGACCACGTGGGCGAATTGATGCAATCGAGTTCTTCAGCGTCAACTAAAACAGGTGAAAGATGCAAATCCTGGGAGACTTTTTTTTCATAAAATGATTGACGATAGCTTGCTAGCCTCAGACTCTTCGATGTGGCATGGAGTAATTGCAGGGACAGGGCAGCAAGGTCACGGTTGGTTTGCCAGAATTTATTTAATCAGGTGTTACGGCTGATGAAAATTTCTTCAGAGTTTCATATTTTCAGTTGGCATTGACGAAAACTTAAGCTTGTATGGAAACCGTGGAATTTCGATGCGGCTAAAAGCTGGGGTTTCTTTTCTGTTTGAAATTTTCCTTCGTTTTCAGAGGTTTTTAATCGTGAAGTACGTTGCGAACTTGTAATCATGCAAATAACTCATTGGCGAGACATTTTGAAGAAAAAAAATGTACAACATGCCGTTGCAAAATGCCATTTTGTCAACACTTGCGCAATTGGCACATTGGTCATATGGCCCCTAGTCTCTTTCAAGCAACAGGTAACTCTGACTGAAGAATGCAAAGTACCTTCTGGAGTTGCAATGAACTGTCACCTAGGCTCATATATAGCCAGCCTGATCCGCACCTTAAGGTTACTATAG
The DNA here is from genome assembly GCF_000263155.2 of Setaria italica. NCBI lineage: Eukaryota > Viridiplantae > Streptophyta > Magnoliopsida > Poales > Poaceae > Setaria > Setaria italica. Next base: position 12,944,288 of record NC_028454.1, on the reverse strand, counting down.
TGTGCCAAACCATTTTGTGTAATCGTTTTCTATTGCAAATGAATCAGCAAGCATGCCTGCAAGTCTTCTTATCTTTTTTTGAAGTAATTGCAAGTCTTCTTATCCATGAAACATTATTCAGGAACAGGTCAGTGCACTGTTGGTGGACAAGCAAAACAAAATAGCTGGATAGATTAGTACATTTAGTTCGTTATAGATAAATAAACAAAGTCAATTGGTAGTATTTTCTTCTCCAAAATACAAATTAAGTGATTGGCACATCAACAAACACGCCAACTCTCACAAAATCACTTGTAACAAAAAAAAAGTCCCCTAGTAGCTAATACATAAGCCCTAATCGAGATAGCACACAAAATTTACATTTCTTTTGACATTTTCCCCTATAAATACGTACAACAGTGCTGCGATGTATGGATGCTCGCAAATACCATCCACAGAGACCACAACACTGCAAAAATGTGTTCTGGCGTATCATCGTACATACGTATAAAATCCCTTTCACTCTTACACGTACGTACATTCTGCATGTATTCGTTACTTGTATATATGGCAAGTATATATGTACATACGTGGCACTAAGCCACGTACATACGATTGTCGACGACGAACGTGCGTGCGTGCGCATGCCTTGGTGCGGGCGTGCACGCATGAATCGCGCGGCGGCGCCCAGCCGGCCACGATCACAGCTCAGAGGCTCCGAGACCGCTCGTCGGGTGGGAGCAGTGTCGGCTCGTCGCAGACGAGGTCGTGCAGGCTGGGCTTGAGCTGCGCACCGAAGAACTCCTCGTACTCGGCGGCGCCGCCGGACTTACGCCGCACCTCCACGACCACCAGCTCCGGCGTGAGCTCGTAGATCTCCGCGCCCACCACCAGCGCGCCGTGCTCGCCCTCCCGCGTGCCCTCCATGCTGATCGACCCGTCGTCCAGCTCGCGCACCACCAGGCCGGCCGCCGACGCGGCCCCTTCCAGAGCCACCAGGATCTGCTCCACCGGAGCCGCCGACACGAACCGCGCCGCTGCCGGGTGGTGCTGCGGCTCCGGGCCGCCACCGCTCCCAGCGGCCTCGCCGTCCTCGAACAGGCCCGACAGGTCGAACCCCCTCGAGAACGAGATTATGTCGAACGCGTTCAGGCTCGACCGCCGCCTGCTGCTCCCGCCGAGCCTGCTGCGCGCTTCCAGATGGAGCAGCGACGGCGCCGACCCGCACGACGTCATTCCACCGCCCGCCTTTCTTATCGATCGCTTGGCGGCGTCGTCCCCCGCGTCGTCTGTCCGTGGCGTCTCCGTCTCGTTGGGTGGCGAGGTGGACGCGTCGGCGGCGCCGTCGACGTCGTCGTCCAGGTCGAAGCAGGTGAAGGAGCGGTCGTCCTCGATGCGGAAGGAGAAGCGGCGGAAGCCGACCTTGAACCACTCGTTGTCCATGATCTCGTCCGCGGTGGCGCGGCGCTGCGGGTTGGTGTCGAGGACGCGGCGGAGGAGGCGCTTGAGCGCCGGCGAGAACCACTTTGGGCAGCGGAACTCGCCCCTGTGGATCTTGCGGTACATGCCGACGAGGTTCCGGTCCTGGAACGGGAGGTACCCGGCCATGAGGACGTAGAGCACGACGCCGCAGGACCATAGGTCGGCTTTGGCGGCGTCGTAGCCGCGGCGGGAGAGGACTTCCGGCGCGACGTACGCCGGCGTGCCGCAGAAGGTGTGGAACAGCCCGTCGTGGCGCATCTGGTCGGCGACGGCGGAGAGCCCGAAGTCGGAGACCTTGAGGTCGCCGGCGTCGTCGACGAGGAGGTTCTCGGGCTTGATGTCCCGGTGGAACACCCCGCGCGCATGGCAGAAGGCAACAGAGGACACCAGCTGCTGGAAGTAGCGCCGGGCGTCGTCCTCCCGGAGGCGGCCTTCCGCGACGCGCGCGAACAGCTCGCCGCCGCGCACGTACTCCATGACGAAGTAGATGCGGAGCTTGGTGGCCATGACCTCGTAGAGCTGGACGATGTGCGGGTGGCGCACACGTCGGAGCACGGCGATCTCGCGCTTGATGTGCGCCGTCAGCCCGGACCTGAAGATCTTCTCCTTCTCCATCACCTTGATCGCCACCTCCTCGCCCGTGCGCACGTTGCGCGCGTGGTACACCTTGGCGAAGTTGCCCTGCCCCAGCAGCTTCCCAACCTCGTAACGCCCCAGGAGGAGCGCCGGCTTCTTGGGCTCCCGGCCGCCGCTGCCGCCATTGCTTCCTACCTTGCCTGCCATCCGCACCATTGACCGGCAAGAACGTCACTAGCTAGGCCAGCTGACGCGGCAAGGATCGGAGAGGTTGATGACATAGAATGGAAGGAAGAAGAGAGAATGGAATTGATGGAGGAGATGTGGGATATATAGACAGGTTGGTAGGGAGTGTGCTCTTAAGAAAAGTTTGACTTTTTGGTAATCTTCTTTTTTCGTACTTGTTTTAATAATTTGTTGAATTTTCTTGAGAATATTTATGCATTTTTGGTTACAGGTGTAATGTGATGGGAGGGCACTAATTCAGTCATTGATGACTCGGATTTCCGCATCGCCGTTCGATGTGGATTGTGACGTTATCTTGGCCGTTTGTTCTGGGTAAGGCTACTGTTGTGCTGCGTGGTCGGTGATCTGGTGAAGGGATCTCCTTTCTTCTGAAATTTTTATTTCTGCCATGACACGGACGCATTGGTTGGAAAATGATTTTTCATCTAATTTCGTTTGACATTTCTATGCTGCTTGCTCTATGCTTAGTTGGAAGTGTTAAGGAATAAAGTCGGTGCATTGTGACAGTTGAGCATTTCACAGGTACTTTGTTGCTATCCTGCACGCCTGAAATGGTTGGTGGGAAACAAGTTAATAAAGTATTCACTTTATGGTTCAGATGAGCTATTGCCACCTGTGTGCTTCTGGCCATCAACTTCTTTCAAGGACTGCGATTTTTCAGTAGAAGGTAAGATGTGAAGCACGTATTGCTTCTTGATACTGAAAGGTAAGCAGAGAGTATTAGCTCTCGAATTCCTATATTTCTGAAAAATTGTTCATGAAAATAGAAGAAGCAGTGTCTAGCAGGGAGAAAGCAGTGTTGTTCAAGGATGGATTTCAGAAGTTCTTTAAAAAGTTTCAGTGTATAACAATAGGTGCCCTCTTGTTTCTCCCAGGGTTGTTGGTATCCTAGACAGAAACAAAATGAATATTGTAGAATCTGGAATCGACCTTCCACATCATGAGGGGACACTTCTTTGCCGTGGCCAAACACAAATATTTAACCCCCTTCCTCGATTTTTCCAGAAGAACGGTAGCCCTATATGCTTCATAGGGACATTAAGTACTTTTCCACAGTGCAATCGCCCCCATTTGCTTTTTTTTTTTCTTTCTTTCAAAGATGCATGCATCGCACGACGAAATGTTCATGCCAAAAAGGAAATGATTTCGGTTGCTGCGATGACTAATTCGTTAATAAAAAATACCAAGGAAACCTTCAATAATTGGGTAAACAATTTGTACTTGATGCGGATAATAAGGATTAGGGAGCAATGGGATGCCCAGGATTCAGTGCTACACGTTGGATCCAACACATGGATCAGAAACTGTATAGTGGAAGCAAGAGAATTTTTCCTAGGGTATGTTAGCCCTTTTTGGTCAAATGCAAGCTAGAGATAGGACATCAGGGTCGGCAGGGCAGATTCTTAAGTGAAAAGATTATGCAACGCATTTGCATGTTTTTATATAAACGTTAATTGTCATGAATTTTAAAACAAACTAATACTAGATATTAAGACCGATATACGATACGTCAAACGTACCTTGTGGAACCTATACATCGTCACAGATTCGCAATGGATGATGCCATGCTGGACCACGCACACGACAGAAGTTACTCTTATCATGTAGGTACATGGACGCTATATCCATTCTTAGTTGTTTACAATAGTATATCTGCAGATTGGGTAAACAATTTGCAATCTGCAGGCCACAGCATCTTGCCTCTCATATGCACCTGCCATGCTGAAGATAGAAAAGCAAACCGTACACCAAGCTCACCATGTAGCTGAATGCCATTTTGATCTGGCTAGCTAACTGCTGTATTGAGAATTGAGAAATTCACAACTACTGGTTTATCATAGTTGATGGTTTCATGAGGTTGATAGCACATACAGTCCATCGTACAGTCACATAACCCAAATGATTGGTTCAGCAAATAGAGTGCACGAAATGGCTCCAGAAGCACGATCCGCTGTTCCATGCATCAAAATTCAGCTATCACAGCATGAAACACGCCAGTAGGCAACAGAATGGAAACAACACTGCTATCTCATACACAAAAGAAAAAAAAAATGTTAGCACATATATGTATGATGAACATAACATAACTAAGAAAATATAGAGATCGATGGCAAAACAGTGTGCGAAGTTTGGCTCCATTCACTGACACGAATTAAAATCCACTTTCATAGTATTTTCTCTTGGCAGTGCCCCTACCAAGTACCAACAACATACGTCAGCAACAAAAGTTACCCAGCAATGCTCCAAATTACAGCAGACGATACGACTATTTGGTGTCAAAGGATGAAATCACCACGCATGCTACTTATAGACTCGAAGAAATCAGAACATTGAATTCAGTCTATGAGAACCCATTGCTGGCTTATAACGCAGCAGGCTTCTTATAGCTATGTCTTGGCACGAGCATGATCAACCAACCATATCTTAAAGTCCCATACCCTTCTCGAACTTCTGGATCTGATTCAAGAATATCCAAGTCAACTGCACACGAAATATAATTAGGTTAGTATGACAGAAACATGAAATAATCAAGTTGCCTGTTTATCATATAAATGATTGGAATATTTGCATTACCATGACATGTGGAGCAATCCTGACACAGTAGACAGGAAACCCGGTGTAGAACTTAAACGGGCCTCCACTCTTCAAGGTCTTCATGGCACAGTCAAGAGATCCAGTATACGGGTACTTCCCGTTGGCATCAGGCTGCATCTTCTGAATCTGCGTCTTCACATAATCAAAGGGCAAACTACAGGCAGATGCAAAGAATCCTGACACAGCGCTTGCCCCTACAAGAAATACTTAGGATTTGTTAGGAAAGCAGAGCAAAATCTAAAATGAACTGCCGCAAAAACTATCACTAAAAATGTTCAACTGCAGAGTCTAATATGAAAGGTATTCCCATTTCCTGAACTGAAGCTATGTGGGCAGCAATACTTGCTCAATATATGACAAAAATATGTCAGTTGGAGCATAAACCAGGTTGATGGAAAGCCACTGCTGGTGGGGCCCCTGTTATACGGCCACTTCTGACAGGCCAAAATATATTGAAACCAGAAAGCACAAGTGATTTTTTTTTTCCGATAAGGAAAGCACAATGGATACTAAGATTAACAATAAAAGTGACAATAGCAGGTCGAAATTGCCAAAACTTTTAGAGCTTTATCGTTTGCTCACCCTCTGCACATGCACGCTCTAACCTAAAGAATGAGACTAATCTCCCACTTTGATTTCCATCTCAAAATGCAAAATATCACATGAAATCCAATCACTAAAGGAATATGAATCTTACCGAGCACTGTAGATATTTCTCCAGCTCCAAATTTGTCTCTAAATAATTCAACACTCTGATCGTAGGAGGCAAGCATGCCCATGTTTAGGGACATAGCTCTGACTACAGTTGGGCCTGCACCCTTCCAAAGTGCCAGAACACCTTCATCAGCAACAATACGGTAAAGCGCGTGAAAAGCATTCTTGTAGTTGCGCCGTTGGGCAGCTGGCAGGGTTGAATCGGCCTGCATCCTAATGAGTGCCAAATCTGCAGGACTACCAACGCATGCTCCAATTGCTCCAGCAGTGAGACCAATAACAGCTTTTTGCAGTAGAGGTAGTGGCTTTCCCTCATTTGCTTCAACTGCTTTATTTGTTAGCACCCTGAGAAAATCCAGAATCAATACAAAAACTCTCAGGAAGTACTTAGTGCTAAAAATTCATATACTGAAAATAGATCGACATAATCAAGGAACATTTCTATTACTAGAAATGTCATTGAGAAATGAAGCATAGGTGGTTTCCTAGATCTTGTTTTAGGATCATAGTTAAAACTACACTTGGCTTATCCTGCTTCGAGCATAATAATGCAGAGAAACACTATACAAATGGTCATGTATTAGCCTGGATCCAGGAATGATGAAGCTGTTACCTCCACATGGGCATTCCTTCTTGTGGGGAAAAGAACATTAAAAGAAAACTTCACAAAGTCGTGTGAGGAAACCATTGTCAACATTAATCCTAAAGATATGAGTCATGCTGAAGTGTGCACTTAGCTTGTTACATATGCTTTGGCTTAACACCCCCAAATAACAGTATGTACGCAACAGCTCAGATACTTCAAAAAGTAGAAACAAAAGGTTTCCGACACAAATTACTGAAGGCAATACTCGGTACTTCTTGTATATTGGAGATTGGTAGATGGTGATGAAAAAGTAAATACCTGAAGGATCCAAGACGAGCGGTCGTGTATGTGGCTTGCCTAAGCAAACCAGCTGATAATCCCTGTGTGGAAGAAATGTACAAGAACTCAAACTGACAAGCCACCTCATGACTGCAAATCAGTTCAAAAATACTGAACATATTCCTGCAGAAACATATAACTATCCATTCTACATTGGCAGCATTATAGTTTTCAAATTGGTTATTTTGTTAATCCATTGCTCCATTTAAGGGACTGCAGAGGTAAAATATCGTCTGTTTGCCATTTAAAACAAACATAAGCCAATGAATGTTATCCTAAAAATCAGTTTAGTAGAGCCAACAGTTTTGTGGCCTCGGATTTGTATGCCCATAATGCACTACAGCTCGTGAAACTAGACCACCACTTACGCTCTCAGAAATGCATGTTTCTCAACAGTATATAGTTCATTCCACGTTTCCATTTTCCATGATCAAATGTTAAATAAAGTCAATTAAAGAAAGGGAACAGAACACCTAAAATAATATACCTTGTAAAAGGAACCAATTCCCTCATTACCAAGCATCTTCTTGGTGACAGTAGCTGCAGAGCCCTCTCCTAGTTGGATCTTAACCTGAAAATTAAAGAACAATACAATTCATAAGGACCTTGATCCCAGACAAACAACAAACCTGAGAGACAATAATTGACTAACGATTACAAGCACCTGCATCTCGGACCAGCAATGCAAACCCCCGAGAATTAATTGAGACTGAAGAAGAAGAGCCATGTACTAAAAATGGCCCAGTCTCAGCAAAGCAAGTGTCAAAGACGCCAAAAAGGAAAGTCACTAGACAATTGCCCACATGAATTTCAAATGTGCTACTTCGTAGTTGGTACTATCCAAAGCCACGAAAAACATCTCGTAATCGTGTCTTCCTCGTCAAGTCGTCATAAACTAAATGACCACATAAAAAGTGTCTAGTGTAATAAAATCATGAATGCAAGAAACAAATTATGAATCCCTGGGGTAACGGCCCCTTTCAGAGTGACCTCAAATCCACTGATTAACGTGTATAACACACCCAACGCTCACTCCCGATTTTCCGAATTCCCCACACTTGCAATCCTTAACAAGCTATTTCCACCGACCTCAACAACCAGAGGCGAGCAAAATCATCCTCCGACGCAATCCATCAAACAGGTCTCCTCCACCGAAATCCCATTCGAACACCCCAATACAACAGGAAATAGCCCACAGCAGCGCAGTAACTATCTCGCCCATAACCAGCCCATCCACCGCACTGAGTGGCCCCCAAACCCCCAAACCCCCAAACCCCGAGGCCCTGCGACCGCCTCACCAACAAGCACCACGCGTGGCCCAACGGTGCAGCGTCCTACTGTCCTGCTAGTGCGAGTGCGAGGGAGTCAGGGGCGCACCTTGACCATGTCGATTGGCTGGATGACGCAGGTGGCGAGCATGCCGGAGGCCCCGCCATTGACGAAGGGCTTCACCGTCTTCCACGCGGCGCTTGGTGGTGGCGCCTGCTGCTGCTGCTTCGCGTCCGCCATCTCCGTCTCTTCCTCCTCCTACCCTCGCAGCTCCCGAAGAGAACAGGGCTGGTACTTCCTCGGCGCCGGTTGCCGTCGCCATTTTTATGTCGACGATAGCCATGAGTATGTGTACTCCCTCCTGGCCCGTGGGCTGATGGAGGTGGGCCCGCATCCGCGGAGGAGCACCAAGGCGTCTCGTGTCCCTCGCCGGAGGAGGATGTGGACATGTGGTGCACAAAAATGAATCTCTTTTGGCTTTTTATTCTTGTGAGTGGATTTTTTTTTGGCTTTCCTGACATGGATTTTGCATTCCACCGAAGAGAATAATAATAAGAATTTCTTGCAATTCCGTTTGGTATTTGAATTTGGGCTTAAATTTTAGTCTTGTTTTGCCCACCTTTGCAGATTTATGAGGTTTAGTTTAAGAGAAAAATAGTAAAAATACACCTGTATAAGTTAGAGGATACTCAAACACTCACTTGCATATCAGTTCTTGCATCTAACACATGCAAGTTTTATAGGGTTTATCTCGATGTTGGGTGTGCAAAGTCCTAAAGAAAACTCTGCAGTAAGCTTATTATTAGGACAAAACAGACAACCCTTGAGGTTATACTTATACGACAATTACATTTGTTGGTCAACAGGCGTAGGTTTATTTCAAACTATATAAATTTTGCAAGTGTTAGACTATAAGAAAGTGAGATGGGTATTTGAAAACCCCCCAGCTTGCATATGGTTTTTTTACAGTTCTCCCATAGTTTAGATATTGTTATAAAATGTTATATATCTTGATTAAACGAAGCAAGATCTAAGTCATTTATAAGCATGCAGACCTAAGTTGGGATGTCGTTGATTATATTATGGTAACTGGGGAATCTAATTAGTCGTCAGTTATTTTTGCTAGTAAACCCAGAGATTTTTATTTGCAGAGGTAAAAATGACAAGTAGAATTGTAGAAATACTCGTAGCTAGCCAGGCGTGTCAGCCGTATTCCCAACAATCTGGATGAAAGCAACGTATTGTTATAGCAAGACTCGAGTGAGGACGACTAGAGAAATTACTTCCCTTTTTCTCATAGCTTGTGATATGATGCGGTGTGAAGCATGAGGTTCGAGTCCAAAGCCTGAGCCAAAATGCTTGCATGTGCACGTTCCTTAGGAACATGAAGATGGTAAGGGTTTGGATCCTCGAGCGATTTTAGTTCATGTCACATTGAATATTTAGAGACTAATTAGAAGGACTAAATATGAGCTAATTATAAAACTAATTATACAGATGAAGGCTAATTCGTGAGACGAATCTATTAAGGCCCCGTTTGGATCATTGGAATTGAATTCCATCCTAATAATCATAATTTAGACACAAATTAATTAAGCTAATATAATTGTATGTGGAATATAGTTGTATATTATAGTTGGTGATATAGGAGAGATACTTGTATGCTGCACTTCTACTATAGAGAAGCGAGTCTAAGAGCGTGCTATAAGAATTGAATTCCATTCTAATAATCATACTCTATAGAATCAATTTCCATCTCCCACCCCATGAATTTAAGATAGGCTTATATCTAAACTTTGGAAAGTTGTGGAATGCCACATTCCAACATAAATTAGCCTACTCCATTAAATAGATTCCAATTCCTTGGACCCAAACGGGACCTAAGCCTAATTAATCCATTATTAGCATATGTTTTATTGTAGCATCACATTGTCAAATCATGGACTAATTAGACTTAATAGATTCGTCTCGCAATTAGTCTCCATCTATGCAATTGGTTTTGTAATTAGTCTATATTTAATACTCCTAATTAGTATCTAATCATTTGATGTGATAGAAATTTTAGGTGGAACTAAAGAACCAAACGGGACCTAAGCATGATCAGAAATTGAAAACAAATTTTCTTTTCGACGAAACATCCACTGAACAAATTATGGAAAACAAAACACGATTTTTCTGCGAGACATGATTGTTGACCGAGTACTTGTCAGCTTTTGATTGGGTGAAGCGAGTTTGGAGTTTGGACTGGCGGAGCACTTGCATAGTTGCATGTTGCATCTCTAGTCGCTTGTTCTGATGAGTTCTGACGCCGCGTACTATATTTGGGCTGCAGCCCAATGTTCCCTGAATGGACTTTTGCATCCAGCCCAACTAGATAGACAAGATTCCCTCTTCTCCAATCATTCAGGCGCAGGCCAAAGGCGCTGCTGAGCCTACCCATCAACTTGTCATGTATGTAGACGCAGAAAATGTCGGCCGAAAATGTTATCACGTTTGCTCTCAATCATGGTGTGACTGCCTGGCGCCGTGCCCTCAGAGGCCAGAGCTGCAGGCATGCTTAGCTTTACTCTCACAGCATCACATGACAGACAAATGAAAAGCTGCCTTTCTATCCTCAAGGATATGAGGCCCCTCGTTACAGTTTCTTAAAAACCGATACCCTGGTGGCTGGGGCCGTGTGCACCTGCAAATCCAATGCACATGTTCAGTTTAACCGGGGGCGATCAAACCAGGGGTATCAGACAGGCAGGCCATCTAGCCACGCATACCCTCATCTCGGATATTCAGAGGTGAGAACGCCGCAGTGCCGTTGCTTTGGCGAATTGGCAACGCCATTGCGGCGATCTGGCCAACGATGCTAAGCGCTCGATTGCTCGAACCAGCAAGTCGATCCCTGTCGAAAACGCTGCGGCAGATGACGAGAGATCAGAGACACATCCTGTACGAGGATAAGGGTGTCCTACTTGCTGCTCTCTCCTAGGCGTGGGCACTGCACCAGCGGCCAAGTGAGGAGACGCAGGCCATATACGACGTGATCCGCGCTACAGTGTCGCGAACACAAGCGACCATCGCCGTCGCACGGGGGCCCCGCCGGCACGGCCACGAGGCGCAGCCGTGGACGCCATGACAGGCACCGCCGCCGTCCCGCGCTGCTGGTTGCCTGGCTGTGGCTCGATCCCCTTTCCGTCCACCCGCAGGAGCAAATCATTGCACTATACATCCGTGGCTGCCGGCCGGTTGGCCCCCCGCCTCTGCTCTGCACCCCGCAGCGAGCATCCCCGCACGGTGTGATCTACCGCGCGCAGGCGCAGCCGCAGCTGGCAGATGTCGATCGATCTCATGTCTGCCGCATGATGCGCGCATCAGCCCCAGGGGTCAAAAAGCCTGCTGCTTGACATCGCAAATTCGCAATCGGATGGCATGGCCCGTCCCCCTTTCGATCGGAACACGAGGGAATCCAGCGCGGCAGGAACAGCGGTTCCGATCTGCGCGTCCTGGACTCCTGGTCCTTGTCCTTCCTCGAGAAAACGAAGAACATCGCGTATAATCATTCGTCTGTAAAGCGTACGCCATGAACTAAAGTAATAATCCATTGACGATGGTGAGGAATGCAGAACGGTGCTGCGTGCAGTGCAGCTAAATCATCAGTTCACTCGCCGGCAGTTAAGCCGGACCTCGCCGCCGCTCCCCACAAGGCTGCCCATCCTCACCATCGCGGCGGCGAAGTCGGCCGCGAAGGCCGTCCCGTTGGCGGCGTACGCGCGCACGAGCGCGTCCGTGGTGCCGTTGCCACCGCCGCTCCCGTAGAGAGCCTGGTCGGAGCGCAGCAGCACGCGGCGGGCGACCAGGTCCCGGAAGTACCCGTTGTCGAAGGCGTTGGGCGCCTGCGGGTCCAGCGGCGCGAGGTTGGCGTCGCCGCCCGTGAAGGGGCAGACGTTGGCGCGGAGGTCCGCGGCGAAGGTGGCGTTGGTGGCGGTGTCGTTGTAGATGTGCGAGCGGAAGACGGCGCAGCGGGCCTGCCCCACGGTGTGCGCGCCGGAGAGCGCCGTCAGGTCCCGCGCGTCCAGGCCCTTGGCGCGGAACATGGACAGGAGCGTCGAGAGGCTCGCGTCCGGCGGCGGCAGGTTGGTGTTCGCGGCGTTCATGCTCGTGTTGCGCGCGTCGCGGCGGCCCAGCGGCACCGTCCAGCTCGGGCCGCCGAGCTGCGTTGTATCACGGCACGCGTGCACCAGGCGTCAGTGTCGCCAACCCACAAGCTCTGATCGAGAGACTGACTGACTGACCGAGAGAGCAATGACTGACCAGGTTGACGGCGTCGCGCGCGGCGAGGGCGAGGATGTCGGCGCAGGAGACGGTGGCGTTGCAGGAGGCCTCGACCTGGGCCTTGATAGCGTCGATGACCTCGTAGCCGCGGAGCGAGTTGGCGTTGGGCCCCGAGTTCTTCTCCCCCGTGAAGTTGCCCGGCACGTCGTCCAGCAACACGGAGGCGTCGCACCCCTGCGACCGCGCGAACATGGCACCCACCCAAGCTCAGCCCGACGCCTCGGTCGCGACACCACCGCCACCAAAACAAAAGGAGCAAGAAGGAAGGGATCGCTCGCTGGTTTTACGTACATTGACAAAGCAGTCGTGGAAGAAGAGGCGGAGGATGGACGCCCCCATGCGCGGCTCCCTGCGGACGGCGCGCGCCACGCCGCGGCGCACGACGGCCTGCAGCGCCGGGCACGTCGCGTTGTAGAACCCCGGCGACAGCTGCTGCGCCTGCGCGCCGGCCGCGACGACGGCGAGCGCCGAGAGCCACAGCGCTCGGGACAGCCACCACCCCATCGCCAGACCGAAGTGAAGCGTGCAATGAACTGGATGGAGAGTGCTCACGCGCACGGACACGTATATATGGGCCTGCCGTGCCGCCGCGTGCAAGTGGAATGCGAGCCGGGAGGCGGTGGAGATAGAGGATTGCGTCACAGTCCCTGCGCTGCGTCCCAACTGGCTCGCAAGGTGACAAGCGGGTTTGTTTGTTCCGGGCTGTGTCCTGGCTCCGGCCAGAGTCCAGGCCTGACCGGTGACCACCAACCAGCGAGCGAGTGGGGCTGCGCGGCCGTGGACGCTAGCGCCGGGTCACCGAGCGGGCACGGCGGCCGAGACGAGGTGCTAGTTCTGCGCGCCACCAATGGCAAGTCGGGTGTCGCATGGCAGTTGGCACCAACCAACAGCAAGCATCGTCAGGCTTCAGGCAGGCCGTGCAGGGCTGCAGGCTGCTACGCTGCCCGGGCATGTGCGGCTTGGGGACGGACGCCGGACGCGCGCAGTGTGCCCGTATCAGAACGGCGTGGTAGCTCGTGCTCGACCAGCGCGCGGCGCGCCGTGTGACGGCGCGACGGACACCACGGCGGCTCTGTGTTTTCGTGCCATTTTTCTGTCGGGCGCCGCCGGCTCGTGCGCGGCGAATCCTTCATGCTAGGTTGCTACTAATGGCCTAATGGGCAGACCAGGATCAGCACTTGGGCAGTGATCAATGGAAAACGTGCGTGCATCCATGTGTGTACCTTTGGCATGGCTTCAAGTCTACGGCAGATGATGATGGTGCGCCCGCTATCAAGTGGTTTCTTTGCCTGAGATCGACCACACCACATTCTTGGCAAAGGCACGTGTCCGGACCAGTCGTACATTCGGATAAGGCACACCAGATTGCAGTGTCATAATCTAGCGTATATCGAGAGTACATGGGTCATCATCATTACCAAAGCAGGGATCAGTGTACCAGAAAATCGATTGATCCAGAAAAGCCATATATCAAACCCAAACATTTGGTTCATGTTCACTTCAAAAGGGTTTGAATTCAAACTACAGCTCTTCTTTCTTTTTTTCCCAGTGAATTGGAAGCTCAAGGTTTGAACCTTTAAGTAGTGCTCTCTATCTATTAGTTACAAAAATGTTGTAGAGGCTGTCAAACAAGAAGTGATTTTTCATATGTAGACCAAGGCACCAAGCATTGGGGAGTGGGGGACTTGAGATCAAGTACGATCAAATCAGAAAACGCATGGAGACAGAACAAGGAGGTATGATGATTCGTTTCTCACATTGTTTTGGGCCCAATAGCAAGTCAAGACGGCCCAAAATGTCCGTCACAGCCCCCAAAGTTTTCCTCAAGAAATAGAGAGATACAAAGTCTAGTTAAGCATGTTTAGTTTTCCTTGTCATGGGCATGGCGCCTGCTAACAAAGGATTGTGGCAGTTTTTAGATATAGCCCTGTTTATAATAGCAGACAAAAAAACGACAATATGAAATTCAGAAGCAGCTTAGATACATAAATATATAGACAGGAAATCAAAATGAATTAGAACATAAACTATGATAATGCAGGAATGACTTACCTTCGTGTACGCAGGATACAACCTATGTTTCTACAGATTTTCCAATTTTGCCTTTAATTTACGAACATGAACCATGATCCATGCTGATGATGCATACCAACCAGTGAGGAACAGGACTTTGAGATGCGCAATGAATAGAGATGCACCTCACAGAAAGAATAGTTCAGTCTTGTTCTCAGCAAACAGCCAACTAAGAAATTCTAGTCCTGGATGCAATTTACACAAAGGACTTCTTATGTTTCACGAAATCTAACAAGGTAAATAAAATGGAGAAATCATAGAAGCCAACCATTGCCTCTTGTTTAATTTTGTACACAATTGTTTATACAAAAATATAATCAGAATCATACGCAGAGAGGGAAATTAATTCTTAGCCACGAACGATGTGCAACATCAGCTAGACACTGGACAGGTAAGAATATTTCTTAGGCACGAAGTAGGCAAGTAGCATTGCCATCAGGAATACAAGTAGCAATCTGAATATTACAACAGAAATATATGGACGGTCTCCCGTTGCTGTGGCCCGTCCGATGCAGTGGCATACTATGCAACTCGCATATCTCGCAAAATGCAAGCTGTTTCCAGGATGCATCTATGAATTCGTCAAACAATACACTCAGAAAAGTAAACAACAATATTCTAGTAAAACCACATGATTCACCCGTTACTTGTGCAGATTCCACAATAAACTAACAAAGCCACATAGGAACATCCATACATGCGGACATGCCACAATAGCACAGATTCCAAATAAACTAACAAAGCCTCAGAAAAAATCACAGAGAATAAATCGGAGTACTAAATAGGGTTCATGAAATAAGTTCAAGCCAGCTTCAAGAGTCAGTTTCACCTGATCATGGCAATACAAATACTTGTTCAGAAGCTACAAAAGGGTTCTGACAAACGGCAATGACTCGTTTATAAATGGTGGAGCCACAGTGCATTTGTTTATAACTAAAAATCTAGCCTTGCTGGTATTCAGAAGATTACTGGATCAAGAGCTAGAGCCAGTTAACCTAAGCATGGTTAATCCTCCTGCTCCACCTGTACATTCTGCAGCTTCGAATTCAGCCCATCCTCATCGTCATCATCCTTGGCATCTTCATCATCTTCCTCATCACCATCATCAGGCTCCCCCTCAGGATCGTTCTCATCTAGTGAGCCCAGGACATCCAGCGAATTCTTACCAGCCTTCAAAATGTCTTTCACCTCATCAATCCCTTCATCGGAGATGAAGTTACCGTTGATGTTCAGTTGCATAAATCCAGGTTTATTTGCAACTGCCCGTGCAAAGCAGCGTGCCCCAACCCTCTGAAACATGTTCGTGCTTACATCAAGCTCCTTCAGATCTGCGTGGCCAACTTCCAATGATTTTGCAATGATCACAGCACCATCATCCTTGAGTTCATTCTCAGCCAAGATCAGCTTCTTGAGTGACTGCATGGCTGTTAAGCATTCTGCTAAAGCTGGGGCTGCTTTTGCATTTATTTCATTTCCAGCCAATTCAAGGACTTCCAACTGAGGTGCTGACTGTTTGAGGGCATTGGCAATTGCTACTGTACCCTTATTCTCAAGATTGAGGTCGCTGAGGTAAAGCTCAACAAGATCAGGAAGCTTTGAAAGGGTTTTGCTGAGAGCAATCCCTGCATCAACACCAAACAAGTTATCCCTGAGATCCAGTTTCTTCAGATGTGTGCATGTCCCTAATGCCTCAGACAAAGCAACACTACCATCAGATCCTATCCTAGTTGCTGAGCACCTGAAACTCTCAAGATTTGGAGACCGCTTAACCATCTCAGCAACATAGACAGCACCTTCATCTCCAGTCATGTTGTTGTGGAAGTGGAGAACCTTAAGATTCTCAGTTGAAGGAATAAGCTCAGAAAGAGCTTTTGCAGCGTCCTCTGATATGCCATCGTTCATGACATAGAATTCTTCCAGATTTTCCTGTGACTTCAGGAGCTCACTGAATGCCCTGACACCCTTCTCACCCAGTGCATTGTCAGAGATGTTCAGATATCTCAGTACAGAACCCTCTAGTGCTTTGGAGAATATGCGCATCACATCAAGAGCTTCATCCTCAGGCCTTCCTGCAACAAAATCTGATATATCTACCTCCGTAAGCTGATTCTTAACTGACTCTAGAATAGGTCCCGCGACATTAGCAGCATCAAGACCAAAGCTCCTGTTGCTAAAGCAAATTCTGTTATATGAGTTTCCGGGTTTGGTAAGTGGACTTAGTAGTTCCTTTGCTTCATCTGCCTCGATAAAGGCACGCTTGCTGCCAGATATATCTAATACAGTATCACCAGGCTCAAGTGTATCAGCTACTGGTGCTTCTGGTTCTGCAGTAGTCCTTGGGCCTTTCTTAAGAACCTCCAGCATCATCTTGCTAGTTTCTTTAGCATACAGCTGGACAGCAGAACTCCCATCACCATCTGGTTCCTTCTTGAAATGCTCATCTGCAGATGCAAAGCACAGCTGCTCAATCCTTTTAGCATTCTCATGAGCCTCTTCCTTGCCCAAAAGTCCATACTTGCGGGAAAATATGGACTCGGTGGACAGGTTCTTTGTCATCCTCTCTACAAGCATGAGGCGTGTGCTTTCACTTGGTGGCCAGAGCTTGATGGAGAATGTTCTCGGTTGGAAGTCTTGCGCTGCTGCATCCATGTGAAAAGCTTTGAAATTGACACGGCACCCTAATAGTACAACATGAATTATTAGCCTTGCTGTGATAACATAAGATATGGTACTGCTAGCCAAAAAAGCAATACATCAACTATGCAATAACTGAAGAAAAGAGTATTTTCTGGTGTCCTGGAGGAACCAAACTTTAGTACAGTTGTAAGAAAACGAATAAAACTAAGCATGGTTAATTACTAAAGTCTACACTACATTACCAACATCAATTCACTAAACAAGGATAGGCTGGCAAACAATTCACTAAAGTGGTTTGCTTACAATTGTATGGCCATGCAATCACTAGATATATGCTTGCTGTACGAGGTGTGCAGAGCAAACATATGGACAAATCATTTGAACAAAAGACATCACAATCTGCTGCCAATTTAAATATAAGTACGCTCAATTACATTATACACAGTAACACCAACCGCAATCGGAGCAAAGCACTTTAGAATTTCCTGCAGTGTCCACAAGCGTATCTTATTGAAAGACAAAATTAAAAATCAGAGCAAATGAAATCCACAGCCAGCATCAGTGCAAAGCACTCGGTCAGATTGGTGAGTTCATATGGCCCAATTCCTCCTTTCCGTCAACCTCAACTGTTCAAAATATGTACTAAAATCTCAGGATGGAAAATGAAAGAATGATACTCTGGTACTCTGAATCTACCTACGAGCGAAACATTAAAAGCCTGGAGAATGGGAACTACAGTAAAAAAATGAATTTCAGAGTGGATCTATGGATGACGGCTGGTGACCTGGGCTGGGGTCGGTGGAGCTCGAGTAGTTGATGGAGGAGCTGCGGCCGACGAAGGACGACCCGTAGCAGTTGAGCTGGGGCTGACGGCCTGCTGGCCCGGGCGGCGAGCTGCTGAGGGGCAGCGAGGGCGAGATGTGTATCAGCCTAGCACGGGCCGGGGGATCTCGGAGCGGCGGTGAGCGGGCGAGATTCGGGAGCGCGCGGCGTCGTTTTGTTGGAACTTGGAAAGGAGGAGGCCGAGAGGGTGGGGTGGCCAGGGAATTTTGGGAAGAGACTAGGGTTTTTTACTTGCTGGGCCTTCGTAAATTTCCGCACAAATGGGCTGGGCTCTCTTTGCCGAATATTACGAGTGATAAGACTGCGCAGCCCCACTTTTTTGTTGGAGAGATGGGATGGAGGTGATAGAGAAGAATATTAACATAACATCAAATAAGAAAACTTTATAAATGTATTTTATAATGGATCTAATTATACTAATTTGACATCTAAATAGTATTGCCATTTTCTATAATCTTGGTTAAAATTAGGATAAATAAAAATGCATTGTATTTCATGATAGAGGGAGTAAGAAAGAATATGAAAGATTGACTTGCAGTATTCATACTTGACCGAAATATTTGTTACTGTTGATTTTTTCTCTCAACACCTGGCCATTTGTCTTACTAGAAATATATTGTAAGTATATGAAAAGATAGTCATGCTCAAACAAACCCTTGATGATAAAGTAAATCGTAGACAAAACAAATGATGATTACTTAATTTTTTTTAAATAAGATGATTGGTCAAACATCATGACTAAAAATCAAAAGTGACAAATATTTTGATATGGAGGTAGTAGCAACTACCAAATGAATGAATTCTTAGTCAAAATACTTCGAATTGTCGACTGACGGCTTGCTACAAGCTTTTGCCTACTGACAGCTCAACGGTTATTTATTTTCCTACTGACAAATTTGGGTAGGCATAGCGTTTGTAACGTTGGTAGTATTGCAAAGTTTGAGTTTGAGTTAGTAATGAGTAGCCAGGTTATGGATTAGTGATAACATGTTATGGTGAATGTATTCTCTTTGTGCGGCCATGTGGGCTGTTTGGAAGCTAAGAAATTCCTTATGTTTCCTAAATTGGAGGCAGTCAGATTCTCCACGGTTGTGGTGGGGTATATTAGAATTTAGGAATACACGAGATATGGTCACTCCTATGAAACATATATGGAGAAACACGATGCGAGAACGGGCTCGTAGCCCAGTGGTAGCGCTGCCTGCTCGAGTTCGATCCCTGGATCGGACTCTGGTGTCCCACGATGGATTTTACTCTCTAAAAATAATTTTGACAGGTCATTGACATACGCGTAAAGTCACAATGGTAATGCGACGTGTCCGTCATCTACGGAGTTATATTCGACTTCATCGATCTCTAGAAAGACGCGCGGTATATGTGTATAGTTTGTGTGAGTCGTGTATTTATGCGTGCGTTTAGATACTACAATCGTATTCTAATTGCTCAGTCTAAAAAAGAAACACAATGCATGTTGATGCTTTCTTGTCAGTGGTAAATCTAGGAGGTGGAGGGGGGCTCAAGCCCCAGCCCCCTACCTCCCCACAAATAATAAAGCATCCTTTGCGCCTTCCTCTATTTTTTAGAAAAGAGAAGGAAGAACGAGTACCGCACTAGATCCGTCCTTGCTCATGAGTCATGATGGTTAGTATGGAAAGTTTGATTGCCACCTACTGTTAGGTAACTCCAAGCTGCTACCAGCTGATGCTGCTTCTCGCACTCCCTCTATGTGTTTTTTCTTTCCGAATGGAGAGAGCTTATTACTTAAGGAGTATCATTACAGACGAGCATATTAACACACTTAGTAATATGGGAAAAGGAAACACAACACTAGTTCGAACGCAGGGCTAGATGGGCTAACTCGTGCGCAACCTTATTTTGCTCTCTCCTAACTTTGGCAAAGTTCAAGCTCTGCAACTGCTGACTTTCATGCAGGGCATCCATGATGACAGGCGCCACAAGGACCTGTTCACTCCACCCAACTTGAACGTTTCGATCACCCTTGAGCAGTCCACTTCCAGTACCATATCATGCCTTGACCACTTTGCAGCTAGTCTGATTCCTTCCAAGCAAGCAAGTGCTTCTGCCTCGTATGCATCCCTACCATGTCGCACCCATCGCCAAGCCGTAAGTGATGCCTTACCTATGTGGTCTCTAATAATAATTCCAACTTCCGCTGCCTCTGTCTCCTTAATGAAAGCGCCATCGACATTAATCTTGAGCCTGCCTTCTGATGGAGGAGACCCTTTCTTGGGAGCATTCACCTTCCCTGACGTGGGTCGAGTCTCCCTTATATTGGCAACCTTCTGCTTTCCTCGCTCATCCTCAACAGGGTGGTTCTGTCAGGCTTGGAACAGAACATCTATGTATCTCGTCAGGAACACCACTGAGGGATATGGGTACCCCATGGGTCCCCACCGACCAGGATACTGGCCGGTTCTGACAAGTGGGCTCGCTCGACCAGATCGTGCGAGCTTGAAGATACTTGGAGCGCAAGCCAAGAAGGTCGGGCGATTCAAATCAGCCCAGATATTGAGGGATACTTGTTGTAATCTGACTCAGATTGCTTTTCATGTAACAATCGACTATGATTAGATTCAAATCGACTTGTAACCCTAGGTCATCACCTATATATAAGGCGGCCAAGGGCGCCTTCTAAAAGAATCACATCTCAACTCTCCACATATCATACCAGCGATACAATCCAGCAAAACGCAAGACATAGGGTATTACTCTCTAGAGGTACGAACATGTCTAAACCTTCGAGTTCTCGTGATTACCATCGAGTTCTTGGTCTCACAATCCTCCCTGCCTAAAAAACAACCACTTGGGTAACCCTCTAGTGGACTGCCGGGCTACTAAATCTGACAGTTGGCACACCAGGTAGGGGTGATCGTGAGATCCTCCCCAACGAGCTTGATGGCAGATGTACCATCACCTACGACTGCTTCATCGCCGGCAGATTCATCATCACCTACGTCAACGTCGTCGACAGGTCAACAGCAAAGCTGCGGGTGCCCTATTGCAAGCGTGGCGATTACTCGATGGTCGCATCAGCTCGACGGCAGCATACCAAGTGCCGCTGCCCATGCAGCCAACACCGCCGACTACTTCGACTCGACACTAGTTTCGTCAACAACTATTCATCGACGGCTGCTCGTTCGGGCACGACGCCGACTCTCCAACTCGACCACGAATCAATCTAAGTCTTATTTTTAATTAAATATTTTACGGCTCCATGTCTCTGTGACTTTCGCCGACCACCTTGATCACACCCCGACTGCTTATACAACTTAGTCCGTCCACTACACAGGCAGTCGGGGTTGCACCCTATGAGTGCCCAGCACACACTATCACTTTCCCGAACAGTTCCAACAGCTTTGCGGTTTGTCCGTCCCTCTTAATGGTTGCTAAAGTACTCGGGTAGCACACGCTTTAATCCATGAAACCTCGACTCATCTTCTAATGCCCCATCTACAAGCTCGAGATCCGCTCTCAGCAGATTGCTGGCTAAGCAAGGCTAGGTGTTTAAATGTAACAGGCTAACTACCCGAGGAAATTACATAGCCCACAAGAGCAGGACGCTCAAGGATTTACTTTTACACCGATTAAAATTCCGAGTTATTCCATTATTAAAATATTCTACATTGTGCTACATAATGTTTGCATTGTCCTTTTACAGCTAAGAAACTACTCGGCGAGCCTCCTGCCACTCGGCTAACCTCCCAGGCTCGGGGGCTGGGTGCAGGAGGCGACTCAGCGTGCCTCCTACGGCTCAGCCGACCTCCCAGGCTCGAGGTCTGGGTGCGGGAGGCGACTTGGTGTGCTTCCGCGGCTCGTCCGGCTTCCAGGCTCGGGGGCTGGGCATCACAGACAACTCGGCGTGCCTCCTGCCACCAGGCTGACTCCCAGGCTTGGGAGCTAGGCGCCACGGATGACTCGGCTAGCCTCCTGCCACCAGGCCCACCTCCCAGGCTCGGGGGCCGGGTGCGGGAGGCTCGGCTGGCTCCTAGACTGGGGGGCTGGGCGTCACAAATGACTCGGCATGCCTCCTGCCGCTCAGCCGACCTCCTAGGCTCCGGGGTTCGGGGCGGGAGGCGACTTGGCGTGCTTCCGTGGTGACCGGCCCCCGGCTCGAGGGCTGGGTGCCACAATACGACTCGGTGCGCCTTCTGCCACTCAGCCGACTCTTAGGCTCCGGGGGCTGGGTGTAGGAGGTGACTTGGCGTGCTTCCGCAGTTCAGCCAACCTCCTAGGCTTGGGGATCGGGTGCGGGAGGCAACTTGGCGTGCTTCCGCGACTCGGTCGGCTCCCAGGCTCGGGGGTTGGGTGCCACAGACGACTCGGCAAGCCTCCTGCTGCTTGGCTGACCTCTCTGGCTTGGGGCAGGAGGCGACTCGGTGTACTTTCACGACTCGGCCGGCTCCCAGGCTTGGGAGATGGATGCCATAGATGACTCGGCGTGCCTCCTTCCACTAGGCTAACCTCCCAGGCTCGGAGGCTGGGTGTGGGAGGCGACTCAGTGTGCCTCCGTGGCTCCGCCAATCCTCGTACTCGAGGGCTAGGCACCTCTTTCAGGTTGGCGTGTCTCCGTGGCTCCTCTAGTCCTCATACTCGGGGGTTGAGCGCCTATTTCAGGTCGGCGTGCCTCCATGGCTTCGCCTATCCTTGTGCTCGAGCACTAGGACCTGCTTCTAGGATCATTTTTTTCTCCTTTTTTGACCATTGGACCAATTATACTAATCGCTTCAATGCTCGGGGGATGCTCCATATGGAGTGCGTCTTGCGACGCCCTCCATATCCTTCGCTTTGACTTACTGGATGCCCGCCATCCATCAATTCAGCACTCGACTTTGTTCTACGCGTTTGGCTCCGCGTTCGCTCGAATTTTCTTCTTTTTTGAGCACTGCGCAGCTTCTCCATCACTATGACACCATCGCAGCTGTAGCCAACCACATTTCAAACTTTGTTGCAATGTCCTCAGGTTCCTATTTTCCTACACATCACTCAGGGGCTTGAGGGATATGGGTACCCCATGGATCCCCATCGACTAGAATACTGGCCGGTCCTGACAAGTGGGCCCACCCGACCAGATCGTGCGGGCCAAGGACGTGAAGATACTTGGAGCGCAAGTCAAGGAGCTTGGACGATTCAAATCAGCCCGGATATTGCGGGATACTTGTTGTAATCCGACTCAGATTGCTTTCCATGTAACAACCGACTAAGATTAGATTCAAGCCGACTTGTAACCCTAGGTCATCAGACTATATAAGGCGGCTAAGGATGCCTCCCGACGGCATGAGATCTCAACTCTCTGCATATCATACGAGCAATACAATCCAGCAAAACACAGAACGTAGGGTATTACTCTCCGGAGGTCCGAACCTGTCTAAACCTTCGTGTTCTCATGATTACCTTCGAGTTTTTATCTCGCAATCCTCCCTGCCTACAAATCAACCACTTGGGTAATCCCCTGGAGGATTGCTAGGCTACTAAATCCGACAACCACTGACCCAGGGATTGAAATTTGCTCCCCAGCTTGCAGAACTCCATTCCTAACATTCCAACATGTCCCTATTAGCATAAGAAAATTCAAAGTAGTAACAGGATCATACCTGTCCAAGAGTACAAGCAACCACTTTGGCCTGTGTATACTAGGTCTTCTTCTGTTGGCAATGACAAATGCTTCCTGAGCTCTTGGTGCAGTGCTCGCACATGTGGGCAAGTAATGACTGCATGAAAGCAGTCTTCCCTGTGATTTCCACATAGCTCACAGCTGCTCTCCTGCTTCAGATGCCGGTGGTATTTTTTTGTTCCTGTGGGCAGTCCATTCTTGATAATTTTTCATGCAAACACTCTTACCTTAGAAGGGACTTGAGCACCCCATATTTTCTTCCATAACTCACGTTTCCCATCAGAGCTAAAGCTACTACCTTCATCACTCATTCCATAATTCCTTTGCATGGCTACTCTATAAGCACTTCTGACGGTGAATATACCTATCTTCTCAAAA
Source organism: Setaria italica (assembly GCF_000263155.2). Lineage (NCBI taxonomy): Eukaryota > Viridiplantae > Streptophyta > Magnoliopsida > Poales > Poaceae > Setaria > Setaria italica. The sequence continues at coordinate 12,920,616 of NC_028454.1, read as the reverse complement.
TTCCACGCTATCCAATTATTGCAATTATTTGATGGTATTTTAATCTTTAGGATCTCAACGACATCACATGGATAGAAATAACGCCTGATTAGTGCTTCATCCCAATAGTTTGCCGGCTGGTTGATAAGGTGGGAAACTCTACGCAACCTGCATGTCCTCGTGCTCCCAAGAGGACACATACCATGAGGCCGTGGAATCCAGTTGTCACGCCATATTCGGATGGAATCTCCATTGCCAACACGCCAAACCACTCCTTGTTTCAGAAGTTCTAGTCCATGTTCAATCGCTCGCCATGTTTGCGATGCTTCTCCTGCAGGCACCTTATCCAGTAAATGGCCCGTAGGGAAGTACTTGGCCCTCAACACCCGAGCACATAAGCTATCCGGGTAGATCAATAATCTCCAAGCCTGCATAGCCAATAACGCTTGGTTGAATAATTTCAGATCCTTGAAGCCCATGCCTCCGTACCCCTTGGGCAAGATCATGGTGTCACATGAGACCCACTGAACCTTCTGCCTTCCTTTCTCAGAGCCCCACCAATACGCACGAATACTCCTCATGAGGTCCTCACACAACCCACCTGTTAACTTGAAGACACTCGTGATGTAATTAGGTAATGCTTGGGCCACTAATTGAATTAAGATCTCTTTATCTGCTGCAGACATATCCTTTTCCTTACCAGCACCCATACGCTTCAAAAACCGTGCTTCTAGTGGCTGGAAAATACCTCTCTTCATGCGACTGTTGGGCGTGGGCAGGCCCAAGTATTTTTCTTCAAAATCCAAACGCTCAACTTCAAGAATATGTCGAACAGATTGAGCTATTTCATCATGTCCTCCCTCACGAACCAACTAGGAGCATTTACTTGGGCTTAGGAGATAGCCCGTGCTCTTCTCAAAAGTTGATAAGGCTGATCGTACATGGCAAGCCTGATCTTCTTAGCATTGAAAAATAACAAGCTATCATCAGCAAATAGTAAGTGGGAGATACTCGGTGCCCTTCTGCACACTTTGATGCCTTGCACTCGGCTCAAATTTTCATAGTGCTTCAACAAAGATGACAAGCTATTAGTGACTAAAAGGAAAAGATAGGGCGAAAGCGGATCACCTTGGCGTAGACAACGAGATGGAACAAAAGGCACCAGAGGTACCCCATTGAAGCGGACGGAATAGCGCATGGAGGTCACGCATGTCATGACCCTCTATGTATGTTTTGATGTAGCTGGTGAGTTTTAATCCAAATAGATATGTAGTGTGAGGGCTTTGAGGTCGTGTTAAGTAATGTGGGTGAAAAACTCTGGTGATGACGAGCAATTAGTTTTTCGGAGTACTTCATAATCAAGATGTGTAAGTTGCCCACGTTGAAGTTTAAGGTGTTGGTACCATATTTGTGCTTTAGACTCATATTTGAATCCTTATGGTCCTATTGCAATGTATAGGGATAGGGAATATTTTGTTCGTGTAACACTAAAAAAAAAGTATCATACACATAAACATACTATGTTAGATTTTTGCTAACGTGTAATTAAAGAAACGAGAGAGGAATTGGTCTGATATCCTAGTCATTAGAATTCGCATGATACCGCATTGTGGCTTATGATGGATATGCAATATTCTATATATTTGACCAACCAATACACATGTGCACATTTGTATATGCATAATTGCTTTATGAGTCCTGGATAGGGCAACATGATACAATGTACTCAAAGCTGGTAGTATCTTAATAGGAATTTATTACCCTCTTTCTCATGCGGCACTCTTTGATATGAAAGCATATCCTCTACAGTACTACTATCCCCTCAAGTTGAATCACTTACGTGTGGCCCGAGCACACGCGTTAGTAACTCGCAGTTACGTGTACCGCGCCAAGAGTCTCGTCGCTTTGATATTGCACCGCTGATTGAGAGTACCCGCTGATCAATGTCATTGCTAAATTACTACGGAAACGCTACTATCCGAGCGTCTGGACGCGTCGGACGTCGTTCCGCTCCCCTCCGCTTCCTATCCATTCCCACAGTTCTTTTCCTTCCCCATCCCCATTCTTCTTCAAACTTCCACCCCGGTGTCCTCCTCCTCCACTCCGGCGGCCTTGTCTCCCACCCGCGCCCCACGCCGGCGTCCTCCTTGCCCACCTCGACGGCGTTACGCTCCCCCACTCGGCGGCCTCGTCCCCCACCCGCGCCCCACGCCGGAGTCCTCCTCCCCACCTCGACGGCGTCGCGCTCTTCCACCCCGGCGCCCTCGTCCCCCGCCCCGGCGGCGCCCCTCCCCCCACTTCGACATCCTTAACCCACCGGGAGCGCCCAACACCCTCGGATCCAGTGGCCCTCTCCCCGACCCCGGTGAGATTCGAGCAAGCCCCTGACCCTCCCCTACCCTGGCCAGCGGTAGCCTCCTCAGATCCGACGGCATCTCCTCTACTTCGGCCGACAACGGGCAGGCTGGTTGTCGTGGATCTGAGTGTTGCAATAGTTATTTTTAGATGTTGCAACGGTGGCTTTTAATGTTTCATCTGTTTTGCAACAATCTGACTTACCAGCAATCGGGTGCTGCGACAACTTGTTCATGATGTTGCATATAGTTGTTTTCTTTGTTTCGGTCTCTTCTTCTTTACGTTGTTGCAATGCTGCAACAGATGCTTTTTTTATTGCAATGTGTCTGTTTTGAATGTTGCACGAAGCGGTTTGTGATGTTTCATGCACGTAAAGGTGTTGCAATTTATTATTGTTGCAAGTGTTGAGTTTTGATGTTTCGATAGTTATTTTTTAATATTGCGACGGAGCGGCCGATAAAAAAATCGGACCTCCGGCACTAGCACTTTCCAAATTACTATAGCAACTTTGACCACTCGTACACATGGTCAGAATAGTTACCGCACATTGTCAGTGACAACTACTAAACGGAAACGAAGGTCACAGCACTATATAATTTTGTTTGGGCTTAAAGAAAGCTCGTAGTATCATCTGCCTTTACATGATCGACGTTGTACACATCTTTTGTTCCGGTAATGAAATAGAAAGTTGTCGCGAATGAGATCCTGAGATACCTGCCTGAATTTGCAACATTTCACTTATGGGATGAGATTCCTCCATTTCCCAACAGGGACGGACGGCGCTCCAGCTCCCCTATCCTCTGCATCCTATACTGAAACATTTCTTCCCCTCTACGGCTGGGCTCTACCCAATTGCGTGCTAGCAGCCGGCATCCTGGTCACGGATTGGACGGCAAGCCCGATCCGGTCGACACATCGACGCCGACGCCAGGGCAAGGGCAGGCCCCTGTTCCGGTCAATGCGGGATGTGACACCATCTGTCCTGCATCTGCGTCTCCACGGCAATCATGGCCCACCACATGATCCCACCATCCCTGTTCCGCTGATAATGGCGTCCAGCTGACCAGTGACCAGCTTGCTTGCGAGTTGCGAGAGAGAGAGAGATGAACGAACCCTTACTTATGTTCTGTTCCCGATCATTTCCTATTTGGAGAAAGAATACCACCAGCGGCAGGAGGAATAAGGGCCGGGCAATCATTCGAGCGCACGGAAAACCGCAACGCAGGCGGCGCCACGGCACGGCAGCAGGAATAAATCGGGAGGAGAACGTGGTTGTTTATGTGACGCGAAATTTGTCCCCAGGTCGGCAAATATTTTTAGTTAGCCGGAAAACTTGGTTGGAATGGGGAAGCAGTTGCTCCAGTCAGAATTGCCCTTTGTTGGTAGTCAGCCATTGGAATCTTGATAATGGCCTCTAAAATTCCTTTTCTTTTCCGAAGCAAAAGCCTAAAATACTAATATCTTGATACTGCTAATGGCACGGCAAGAGAACAATTGGGGCTAGTCAATGCAGGGCACCCAAAATTCTACGTCTAGTCCTGTCTTCTCTCCTCCTCTATACTGGACTTCTGATGCCGGCAGCAGCTCGGCCGGCGCGGAGCTACAGGGGGGGTGGATGGCAATGGGCCAATGGCTGAATGGCGTGGCATTATAGGTCTATGGCAGGATGAGTCAAGGTCGGCAAGCGAGGAGGCTGCTCCCAGTCAGGCGTCGCTGTGAGCATTCACATCACCGAGTAGCCTTTGCTTGCATCTCGCGACTTGCAAGTACTCCCCTCCCAGCCACACTGTCACAGCAGCGGTTTCAGTTTCAGGCCTGTTTGGAACCGAGGAAAAACGCAGGAATTTTGGAGGTTTTCGTTCTAGAGAAAAGGAAAGCTACGAACGCGTTTGGAATGGAGGAAACGTGCCTTCAGCAGAGAACCAGCAGCAGTGTGGCACAAGGTAAAAGAATACGGCCGCTACGCGCGTCGCTCTGCACGGCACTGTACCGGACGCAGAGCAGAGGGAGACCATGCCCAACTGCCCTGCCCATGCATGTTTGAACGCGGTTGCAGCGCAGTCAAGCCTACTCGGCGCCCGGTCATGGCGGTAGCCCGTAGCTGCGGCGAGCTGCCACTGGCACTGCGGCTACGACCGTACGACGGAGGAGGGATTGGACTGGAGGGTGACCGACGTGAGGACGCGAGATGAGTGACCATGACCGGTGTGCATCGCCGGAGGAGCAGGAAAGATGCGGCTCGATCGGCTCCGGGTCTTCCGAAAGGTCCAAGTTTTCGGCACGAGGCCGGCGCTTTTCATCGAAAGGTGCAACGACCTAGTAGCTCGTTTTAGCCACATGGAGGCTGGAGCTCTGGTGTAAACTTATAGCTGCAGGGCTCTAGGTTGGAATGGAGACGAGAAAATCCGATGAACATGTGACGCGAGTGCTACTACCTGCATTATGGATTACAGGGTCGCTTACTCGCCTGTGAGGAAGAGAGATTACTGGCCGGTAGCTGAAAGCCTGGAGCCTGAAACCTTGCAGTTGCAGATCTTTCTAGGCTCCAACAACCAAGTAGTACCTCGCAGCGTCCCGACGAGGAACAAATGGCAATTAACTAGGCCAGCAAAGATCGCTCGAAAGAAAAACCAGCTTTGACCGCATAATTGGGGGTAGGATTTGACTGCCAGCAGGGACGGGCAGTAGCGTCCAACCCCAACCCCGATCTCCAACCCCAGACCAGGCGCCCAGGCTCTCCCATCACCACCAGCTTTGACCACACACAACACAATCCAGATCGATCAAGTACAGTGGCAGGCAGTAACCGGGGAGAGACGCAACGCTACAACGAGCTCGCGATCGCCATGTGCGTGTGTGATCAGTGATCTGGAGAGCTCTGGACCAGTTCCCTTCGCTCGCTCTCGGCTCGTAACCAAACCGCACCACCGCCCTGTGATCTTAGCTGGACGCTGGTCCATCCCATTGCCGCCGCGTAGAAAACTACCCCTCCTGGCCTCCTCGGCTCGAGCTCGTGGTCCTCTTCCTCGCTTCATCCATCCAGGGCGTTGGATCGGGCCGGGTCAAGGCGTGCGTTGTCCTCCATGCGATGCGCTGCGCCACACCGCACCAACTGCAGCAGCATCGGTCACAGGAGGAGGAAGGGTAGCAGGGGGAGTAACGGTCGGTGGCGCTACAGCGAGGACGCATGTGACGTGAGAGGCGTCTCCGAGGCCCAATTATTAGGCGCGCTAATAATAATCGGATCGGGCCCCCGCCCCGGCTAAACAATGTCCCGGTGGGGCCGCGCTGCCTGCCGGGGGGCACGGCACCATCATGGTCGCCGGAGGCCCAGGGGCAGTCTCGGCACTCCCTCCCTCCCCCTCGGGCTTTCGTTCACTTTGACCGCCACCGTGTCACGCCTCGCGCGCTGTCAGGTTGGATAGCTGCGGTTTCCCGCTTTCCCCCTCGGATCGCTGCCGGACGCCTGGGCCAGGTCAGGGTGGTGGTTGCTCCGCCGGTTCCTGGTCCGGGCTCGGCTCGTTCAACGGAAGAGGCGTTTGTGTTTGCTTGTGGTGGAAGTGGTGGCAGTGATGGTGCCGGCCGTACGCTACGAGAGCAGGTGGCGTGTGAGGTTCCCGGGTGACACACTGGCGCAAGCTTTTGGAACGAACGAGACTGCCGTTTACCTTTCATGCATATATCGAGGGGCAGCCACTGTTTCGTCGTGGGATCTGTTTGTTCATTGGAAAAATCGTTCTCAAAGATTTGGCTGTGGAATTTTGGAGCGTGTTGAGATCGATTTTCTCCGTCTGCTTTTCAGTGGTGATATGCATACAAAGGAAAGGAAAGAAGTTTCGGGCCAACAGTAATTTTGGTCGCCATCGCAAAGAAGTTTCGGGCGAAACAGTAATTTTTATCACTGAGCAACACTCCTTAGCCAGGGTCTCACTTACTGTAAAAGATATTACGTAGGAGGAGGGAGAACTAAAAGCCAGCTAAAATAAGGTCATGTTTTTTTAGCAGCCAATAAATAGCAATGAGAAGTAACCAGCCAGCCAGGCACCACATCCTCATTGCTGACAGCAAAAAATAGAGGAATACGTACTGTAAAAGGGAGGGGAGAATTTAAAGGTTGCCAAAAATTTTTCACGCTCCTATAGTAGTCGGTAAATAGGAATGGTTATTAGCCAGTCTTCCCACTCTCATTTTTGGCACACAAGCAATGCTCTCCTTAGCTAGAGTCTTATTTACGGTAAAAAGACTATATAAAGTGAGAAAAATTTAAAAGCCACCCAAAACATTGTCATATTTTATAGCAGGAAGGAAATAGTAATGAGCAGTAACCAGTCTTCCCAATTTTTGTTGGCAGCAAAAAAGAAGAAGAAGAATATTTACTGTCAAAAGGGAGGAGAGAATTTAAAGGCAGCTAATTTTAGCAGGAAGCAAATAGCAATGATTAGTTGCCGCTCTTCCCAGTTCCCACCCTCATTTTTCGGCAGACAAACAATGCACTTGGCTAGGTCCTAATTTACTGTAAAATATCTGTGGAAAAAGAGAGAGAATCTAAGATCCAGCCAAAATCTGCTGATGCTGCTAAGGTACTCAGTAATTGCAATTGATTACTGCCACTACCCCCAACCCGCATTTTAGGCAAGCAAGCAATGCACTCCTATTCCATGGTCTCAAAATTTAGCAGAAGAAACTGTAAAAAAACAAAAGAGAGAAAAAAAATAGCTGCAGAAACGGCTCACTAACTGCCTGCTAAAAATACTGCCCACTCCCAGCTACTAAACGAGTCAGCACGCTTATCGCTAAGCAGCAGGCAAGCGGCTGTCCCGAGCTGTCCAAAGCAAAGCAAAGCAAAGGCAAGCGGCGGCAGTCCTCGCAGCCCGACCGGTCAAAAGCACTGCTGGTTGCTGCTCCACACCACCCTCCCCTCCCATTCCCCAACCCCCAACCCAAGCGAACTACCCCGCAGCCGCAGCCGCAGCCGCAGCCGCAAGCAAGCTGCAGTTCTGCCCCCCATAGGCCTCGGACGCGGCGTGTGAGCGCGGCGACCTCGCCTCCCACTCCCCGGACCCATGGAGGCGCCGCCGGGGCCGGAGCCCATGGCGCTGGACGCGCCCCCTGCCGCTGGTGACGCCACGGCGGCCGCGGCGGCGGTTGCCCCCGCCGGCGACGAGAAGGTGAGCGGGTGGCCCAGATCTGGGGCTGGGGTCGGATCTGCGATGGGGGTCGGGGCAGGGTGCTGCTCGATCTGCTGGCTTTGTGGGCGGTTTGGCTAATGGTGCTTGCTCTTTTTTTTTTTTGGCTTTCGTGATGCAGAAGAAGGAAGGCGAAGGGGGGGACAAGATGCCGGGCCACATCATCTCCACCACCATCGGGGGGAAGAACGGCGAACCGAAGAGGGTGAGCTGCGATTCTCTGTCTTGTCTCTCTGTCTGTCCGTTGCGCGGATGTGTGGATGAATGTTGCTGCTGCTAGTGCGCGGAGGGGTGGTTTCGTTGCTTGTTTGGTACCCGCATCGCGGTCGGAATCCGTCGTGGTCTCTTGGTTTGCGCTGGGTTTCTTGTTATGTTTAGCTGCTAGTACTGCCTTTTCTCTGCCGAAATTTGGTACACTAGTGCTGGTTCGTTGAGAAATTGTACTGTTTCTGCTAATTTGGAGGCTCTGAGCTGTGCAGATATTTCTGTCTTTCCTTGATTAGTCTACGATTTAGTGTTTGCGGCTGAATTATGTGGCAGATTGCTTTGTTTCGTGCTTAGTCGCTTGATTATCGGTGGCTTATCTGCATTTCCAAAGCTTGTTCTCCTTTAGGTCTGCTAGTTTTGTGCTTAGTTTTGTTGTCTGCAGAATAGAAATGCTCTACTTTTAGCTTAGTTAGATACACACGAGAATCTGAATGCCTGCCTGCTCAGCTAACCTGATGGCTCTGTCTACTTTTGTTGGCCTCATCTTGTCCTCGGTTACTCATGTGTTGTTTCGGCCTTAACTGCAGACCATAAGTTACATGGCAGAGCGCGTCGTGGGTACAGGTTCATTTGGGATTGTGTTCCAGGTATGCTGTCTTGATATCGGGGACTTCTGTTCTTATAGGTGCTGTATGTTAGTTGATGCAATATATATTGAATTGGTTTTGACATGTAGGCTAAGTGTCTTGAGACTGGGGAGACCTTTGCCATCAAGAAGGTGTTGCAAGATAGACGTTACAAGAATCGGGAGCTGCAACTGATGCGCGCCATGGAACACCCCAATGTCGTCTGTCTGAAGCACTGCTTCTTCTCGACGACGCCCAGGGATGAGCTATTTCTGAACCTCGTCATGGAATATGTTCCGGAGACGCTGTATCGTGTCCTGAAGCACTACAGCAATGCGAACCAGAGAATGCCTCTTATCTACGTCAAGCTCTACATGTATCAGGTTGGTGAACCACCATGCTTAAACTTGTTCAGCTGCTTTTATGTGATTTCCCGCTTTGCTAAGGAGTTTTCTCTTATTATGTTTACAGCTTTTTAGAGGGCTAGCCTATATTCATACCGTGCCAGGAGTCTGCCACAGGGACGTAAAGCCACAAAATGTGCTGGTATGTGTTACTTGAACAAGATTATGTTCTTTCTGAGATTTGGTAATTGGTTATGAATTGGTCTCTTCTTGCTTGCCTATCCAGGTTGACCCTCTCACTCACCAAGTCAAACTGTGTGACTTTGGAAGCGCTAAAGTCCTGGTATGTTAATTTCCTCCCTTGAGTACCTGTAGTTGGACCCAGTACTTGTATGCATTGTTGAAATATGCTTATGTCAGGCAACGCTTACTATTGGGCAGCAGTTTATGTGAAAATGCACATTTATCTTCAATGTGTTGCTTTTACCTTTTATGGTCGCTCTGTGATAGCAGTAGTAGTTAGTATCAAATCGCATGTTGAGGGTGGCTTGAATATTGAAAGTATACACATGGATACATTTCCTAGTTAACTGTTGTTATTACGCAGACTCCATTTTCATTAATGACCTAATGTATAAATGCTGCCGCCTTTCAAGCTTACTGAATTGGTTTGATCATGTACTGTTACCTGCTATGAGGTTTTTAGTTATCACAATTGCCGGTGGTAGTCCATAATCATGTTAGTTCTCTTACATATTTCTGTAAAAAAGTCTATATCTTGAACTTGTCTGATTGATTCCTAAATATGGACTTTAACTGTGGACTCTCTTGGCACGTCTGTTATTTTCACATACTATAATTTGGACTCGCCAATTAACTAGTTCCTCTTGTTCCTTTGTCAGATTCCTGGTGAACCAAATATATCTTACATATGCTCTCGTTATTATCGTGCTCCTGAGCTCATATTTGGAGCAACTGAGTATTCAACTTCGATAGACATATGGTCAGCTGGGTGTGTTCTCGCGGAGTTACTTCTTGGTCAGGTTGGTTGCCTTCATCTGATGATTAATCTCTATGTTTATGTACTTCGACTAAGAAAAAATATCTACGATGTGATTCTGACCGATTCGTGTTGTGGTTTTAACAGCCACTGTTTCCAGGAGAGAGTGCGGTTGACCAACTAGTGGAGATAATCAAGGTATTTCATAATGCTCCACCGGACACATTCTTTTATTCTGTTATGTGTTTCTTATGCCCATGTGAATTTTTTGTAGGTTCTTGGTACTCCAACCCGTGAGGAAATAAGATGTATGAACCCCAACTATACTGAGTTCAGGTTTCCTCAGATAAAGGCTCATCCTTGGCACAAGGTATTCATATGTTCAATCTATTGTACATCATGTCATTTTACATATAGTGTATTGTAATTGCAGTCCAGAGTTCCACATTTCTTTGAAGGGCACTTAAATTGGTTCTATATCATATCTGCACTTTGAATTCAAACTGCACCAGTGTGTCAGTGACTAATTAATTTTCTTACTTCCATTTTTATCCTCCAGATTTTCCACAAGAGAATGCCTCCGGAAGCTATAGACCTTGCTTCTCGTCTCCTCCAGTACTCACCAAGTCTTCGCTGCTCCGCTGTGAGTATTTTTTTTACTTCGTTTATTTATTGTTATTTTTGAAGCTGTTGGTTTGAGGGTAATAGAAAATTAGAATGAGGCATGTGGCTAAGGTTGTTGGTTGCTTATGGTCTATTTTACATGGTTGTGCTTATTGGAAAGGTTGAATTGTTGTTAATTATTGATAGTCTTGTAGAGCATGACCCATTAAAAGAGGTTAAATCCATGTGGAAGTATGTCCTCTTAAACCATAGCTTCTGGTCCTGGATAGATATGATAATTATGACACCTGGTGGTCCAGGATGCTAGAACCAAGAGTTGATGAGTGTTAGCTGATGAAGAGTGGGTGCAACTTTATGGTCACATGTGCTTGTTAAGTGTACTAGTTAGTGCCCCACCTAAAAAAGGCAGCACTAGCGCTCATGCTGTAGCTGGAACACAACATCATCTTTAGATTTGCATTCTGTTGATTATAAATGTACTTATGCACTTCATGGATTCTATGCAGCTTGATGCATGTGCGCACCCCTTCTTTGATGAGCTACGGGCACCGAATGCACGCCTGCCAAATGGCCGTCCATTCCCTCCACTCTTCAACTTCAAGCATGAAGTAAGTATACGAAACATGTTGTACGGTCCTGTTAAGGCCCCAACGAATGCACCTTAGCTCTTGCTGTACTGTTGTGCTCATCGGTTCCCCGTTTCCGCTATGCAGCTAGCAAACGCCTCTCCAGAACTCGTCAATAGGCTCATACCAGAGCATATCAGACGGCAACATGGCGTCAACTTTGGGCATGCTGGAAGCTAGGAGGGCAGGCGCTGCGATGTTCAACTTTTTGGTCTTGGTTCCCCATGTGCTGGGCTGATGCAAGCGCAGGCGACATTGCACCATCTGGAGAGATCGACCCAGCAGTGCCTGATGAGAGAAGTAAAACTATGTAAATTATCTGACCGTGAAGACTAACGCCAGTGTTAAAGGCAGTAACTGGCGCATGTTGGTCCAGTGGTTAAGGTAAGAATGTAGGTGGTGGTGACTGGTTAATGCCTAGGGCTGTTTTTGGTTATTATGTTCGTCAGTACTTCTCAGCAGAGTAGCTGCTCCTGTTTTGTTCATCCGCCATGATGTAAATGATCATCGCCCCAATTGCCATGACTGTTCTCTCGTGAATGCTTAGGCTCCTGATCGTTTTCTAGTTCAGATGCGTGTGTGATGCAGCTCTTGAGGCCGGAAAGTGGGAACGACTCCTACTGAAATGGAATTGCTTCTGGTGAATCTTCTTTGAATTTTTGCGTTCCAAACATCCAAATACAAATGCATCTGTCGATCGTTCTATTGGCGAGAACTCTAAGTAGTCTGATGAGTGGCTTCGCAGATGCTCATTTTGATCCATTGCAAGGATACAAATGCAGTGGAATTGGAATGGGATTCCACTAATTATTCCCCCAAATCATAGTTTGTTTTTGATTTTACATGGAGTCATCGATCGAAATTGGAAAGCAAACAAACACCTGCAGCTTACAGACGCGCCCGCTCCGGCGCCGCGCCGCCGTAGTCCTTCACCATGCTCCACAGCGCCGGCCAGGTGGCCTTCCGCATCTCGGCCACGGCCTCCCCGTCCCAGCCCCTCGCCGCAAGGTCCTCAGCCACGGCGACGGCCGCGGCAACTACGTCCTCCACGCCGCCGTCCACGGCCGCGTCAACGATGCCGCGCCGCGAAGCCTCCGCAGCCGTCATCTTCTCCCCCTTCATGACCAGATCCCTCCTGGCGGCAGCGTCGGGGACCTTCTGCCGGATCAGCTCGCCGACGAAGTCCGCGATCTTGATCCCCGCGTCGACCTCGCTCATGTAGAGGAACCCGCGGGACGCCCGCATGACAACGGTGTCGTGCGCCAGCGCGAGCGCGCAGCCGGAGCCCGCGGCGTGGCCCGTGACGGCGGCGACGGTGGGCATGGGGAGCGCGAGGACGTCGGCGACGAGGGCGCGGAACGCCGCGCGCATGGCGGAGAGGCGGTCGGCCGGGGCCGGCCCGGCGCGCGCCCAGGCCAGGTCGTAGCCGTTGCAGAAGAACTTGCCCTCGGCGGCCAGGACGAGCGCGCCGGCGCCGCCGCCCGGGGAGGCGCGGACGGCGGCGACTGCGGAGCGGATGGCGGAGAAGAGGGCCGGGCCCAGGCGGTGCTCCCCCGCTCCGGTGAGGGTGATGACGTGCACCCGGCCGCGCCTCTCCACGGCGCACAGGTTTCCGGTGGCCATGCCTTGTCTTATTTTTTTTTCGTGAGAGTAACGTGAAACCAAACTGCATAAGAGAGACTGACCAGCTGATCCGTTGAGCTACCACATTACAGCTTCTAATGACATGCGTCGGATTTAGCTAGGGTGCTCAGTGATAGATTTGTAGGTGGGGGAGTAAGACTAAGAACTTGAATTGTAACACAGAGACGTAATGTTTAGACAGGTTCGGGTCTTTGGAAATTACGTCCTGAGTTCTGTTGGATTGTATTGATGTTAATCCTAGTTGGTTATTACAAGGAAATCAATTTGAGTCGGTTTACCACAAGTATCTCAAGATAGATATCTAGGCAGATTCTGTTCGCTCGGCCTCCAAATTTATGCTCATGTATCTTTATGCCTTGACCTGCACGACATGGTCGGACGGGCTCAAATATCAGACCGGCTAGTATCCTGATCGGTAGGGATCTATAGGTAGCCTTGTCTTTCAAAGGACAAATCTGCAGACGAAACTCTTGCCTCCAACTTTATGTGTTGGATGATCGAAGCCACCAGAGAGACAGGCTATCATCACCTTATTATGGGCGAGTTTGGCAGGGCTCCTCGCGAGGGGCTCCTCGTGCGGAGCCGGAGCCGGAGCCGCGGAGCCACTTTTTTGGGCTCCTCCATGCAGGCCTAAAACGGCTCCGGCTCCTCCCAAATGTGCTAAAAAATGGCTCCGCGGTCAATGCCGTTTGGTGCGGCTCCGACTCCTCCGTGCTTCGGTAAGCGCACGGAGCCGGAGCCGTGCCAAACTGGCCCTATATTGGAGATTTGAAGCAAAATGGACTGCAGGGCTGAGAGCAATTGCCTCCACCAGTTCTGTTTCAGTCACCCTGCTAATGCTCGTCTTGTAAGCAGCTAGGAAGATACCATTGTGGTCCTTGATCGCTAATCCGATCCCCATTTGATTTGGTTGCGCAAACAAAGCAGCATCAAAAATTATTCACCTTCACTCATCCTTCATTCTGTGGAGCCCATCGTTTGTAATGATGTAGCAGAAACCATTTCAACATATGCTTTTTTTTTTGTCCGCGATGTAGTGACGATGCACTTGATAATCACCATTTTTCTGGCCTCCCGAATTGCCTCTTCTGTAGAGAATTTTTGCACGCAACTTGTTAAGCCACATTCTTTTTTCAGCTCCCCCCTTAAGGAAAACTGATCCTAGCATGAGTCATGGTGATTTTGATGGTTGTATCTTGTATGACATTTTTTTTGAAAGAAGACAGGAGCACTGAATTTAAGAAGGTAGAGAGTTCTTGTATGACATCATATCCAATAGAACTAACATTTTTTGCTGGTAGACAACTGGTCAAGGTGAGCGGTCACATGGAAGAATGAGTGTGACAGGATGGGAATAAAAGAATCAACAAAAGACTGAAAGACACATGCAGGGGTAGTACTATCGTTTGATATGTGTTCATTATTGATATTTCGTAATCTAATCACTGGAAAGTGCATTTGGTTCCAAACTTTTGTTCTTAGACACTACAACCATATTTTTTTAATGTTGCTCATGTTGCTTTTGGATGTTGGAATATTCTTTCGGAATTTTTTGCTGCAAAATAAAATATGTAGCAGTAATATTTCATGATTGTTTCATGTATGTACAGTTGAAGTTTTTTCAATGCCTTTGAGCCCATTGATTTGTTCGGTGTCATTCCTATTTGCTGATTCATTAAGAAATGAGATATGTTTTTCATTTATTTCATCTGATTTGTTTCTAAATTCCTAAATTTTGGATCCAGTTTGGTGCAAACTTTTTAAATGGCTCATCAAAATGATGTGCCGCATTATGATCCTTATTTCATGATGCGTAGGCCAATAATTGAGGGACGAACATGAAACTGGATGGTTTTTAGTAAAAAAAAATACGTTTAATGTGATCACCAATCGCACCTAGTAGACGAGTCGCAACATGCATGACCTGTTGAACAGTAGGTTAGTAAGGCCAATCTCGATGGAGTACATCAACAATTTTGTTGATTTGGCAAAATTATTATGAGAGAGAAGGGGATGGTTTCATTCCAGAAAATTCATTGAGCTTAGCTACATACCAAGTCCTGCGAAACACAACGGAACATGCAGTTAGGATGCTACAGTTTCATCAAAAGGTATATTTGATCATATAACTATATAAGAATTAAATGTTACAGTATATTTAGGAACAGTGTGACGAAAACCGGGAGAGATTGTTTTGTTATTGTAAAGCTGAGATATCATGAGTGCGTCTATGGGTAGGTTGCTAATAAAAAAGGAGGTAGACTAATTAGCTGTGGGAGGAGGTTGCTTAGGTTATGTTTAGTATTAATCCAATTTTCTTTGGTTGGTCATTACACTCTTGTTCAATATCCTTTCAATTTCATTTGCACCACTCTTTAAGATCAGGTCTACAAAATAAGACATACTCCCTCCAGACGGTAATATATGACGTTTCCGACATGAGTTTTGAACTAGAAGCAAGCTAATTGGCTGGTCTTAAGCGCCATCTATTGAGGACTGGAGCTTGTACATTGCATATATAAATTAATAATATTTACCAAAATTATTGGTGTATATGCATACAACCCATGTTCATATATTTTGCATATGCCCTTGTATTGCACTCGGAAATGATAGCACATATATAGAAGTAGTTCTGTAATCGTCAAGAGAACAAGAAAAGTAGAATGGAGGATGAGAAAGAAATACTTCCAGGATGCAAGGAGATTGCACGAGAGCAGTGCGCACATAAGAATTGTTTTTATGCTTACAAATTTACAATGGTGGGATCTCACTTAACACAAATGGTTATGAAGAGTAAACTAAAAATAATAATTAGGCCACTCGGCTCATGAATTTATCTCTGTGAAGAGGAACGAAAGGAAAAACAAAGTCCGTAGAGGTAAGAAGAAAAGGCCAAAAGGGACAAAACCCCTCCCCAAAATCAACCTATAAATTGTTTTAGAAATGAAGAGGAAGCTAAAAAAACAAAAGGCCATCCAAAGAAGCAAGATTACCATGCGTATTATCCCCCGCCACAGAGTGCTCAAGGCCACGTGGCTACTATCCCATCCAATCTTTTTCTCCCCTCCTCTCCTCCATTTCCTCTCTCTCGGCCTCTCCCAACTCGTTTCTCTGACACACAGCTCGGAGCTCGCTACTGCCACTCCTGGGAAGGAGCTTGCCGCAGACTAGGCAATGGCAGCAGCCTCCGTGTGGCTGCTGCAGCTCCCTCCCCCTGCTCTCCACAACTCCCTCTCCCACCCAAGCAACCAACCTTCCTCTGCATGTCCTCCACTGCACAAGAAGCCAAGAGGAGATCTTCTCTGCTGCGCTTCATCGGGCGCCTCGTCTTCTGTGGTGGCCAAGGAGCAAGAGGAAGCAGTCGCTGCTCCTTCAGAAGAAGGATATGAGCCTGCACTCCTTAGCTACAAGGACGACCCCAACTTCAGGTATATTCTTCAGTTCTTTCATTTCTCGAGCTCTCCAGCGTCTTCCGTTTCCTGCGCACTGCAGCATGATGCAAAGAATACAGTTATAAATCTTTTAGTTTCCATTCTAGTGTCTATCGTTTAGGACATTTGGACTCTGAATGCAGTAGCCCGAGTTCAAATCTCTGTGGAACCTATTTTTGCTCATGTCCTATTTATTTTGTTCAGTACTGTCTCTGATGTTTTCTGTCCATACTGTTTATATAGGTTGGCATCTGAAATTCATTTTAGCATTCTCTGTTTACAAAGTAGTAACAAGTTTTGTTTGATGTTTTCATGCCAATTTAAAGCTTTCTATTCCAGTTCCGAGCCAAGAAGAGAAAGATCCTCATACAACCGTATTTTGTCTCAAAAGATGCTTGATTTCGATGAGGAATCAGGGATGATCTTGTGATGTTATATGCATACACAGGGGCTGTAGGGGCTGCGGCAGGGAAGAGCTTGAGAGGGGCTGCAATGGTGAGGGGCGGATCCAAGGGGGCATAGCCGCCGTCCCGGGCTTCGGCTGGTGGCCGATCAAGGCCTACCGCCCGTGCCCCGGCTTCGTCGCGTCAGGCGGCCGCTACCGGCGCCAGGGCCAAAGCATGGATGACGTTGCATCCGGCAGGGGAAAGAAAGTCTCTCCAGCCAAGAAGAAGTAACCTACTGCACAAGAACATGCTTCTTACTTTTTCCTGGATACATTTCTAGATGGCCAATGTGCCATTTGGATAAGTTTCCTTTTTTATTTGTGTGTATGTGTGACAATTATAAATTGTCATTTCACAATTCTTCGCTCATTGTCATATGTAGCTCGTGAACATATACTCTTTTACGGTAATACTAGGTTATACTAGTGTTTGAAAAAATTAGTATAAAAATATCTGACGTTCAATATTAACTGTATACTACTGGAACCTTCACGTGTGGTATAAATACTACACATGAGTAGTATATATAGTATAAGGGTATCATGGTAAAAGAACACAAATAGCATCACTATAATTTTATTTTTGATACTACCATAAAGTTTAAAAGACCGTACCATTTGAAATATCACTTTTTACAACATAATAATTACTAAATTATCCATAGTAACGAACAGTTCGATCATATATGATCATATACTAGCATAAATACCCGTGCGTTGCTACGGTTTCTTATTTGCTCCCAAGTTGTCATCTGCTAGCTCCTAGTTCGCTTGCTTCACTTCCTAATCTAGTTTAGGATGTTTCATAATATTTGTATATATCTCTGATAATAATAAGCGGACAACTCCTTTGAATTCTGCATGGTTTATTTGAACGGTGGAATCTCAATTTTTATACATATGTGATGTGTACTACATCTAGTTCAAACATGCATTAAAATTTCTGGTAAGATTCAATACTAATGCAACTCCTGTCTTAGCTTTTATGAATATGCAAGTTATTATGAATATAAAAGATTGTCCACAAAACTTTCAGCCTATAAAAAGAAAAAAAACTACAAGGCTAAAATAAATGCTCAGTCCTTGATTATAATATGCTCAACAGTTCATGCCTGAGTGTATACACCCTGACAGCCTGACATCATGGCCTAGTTGCTTCAAGAAACATGAGCAATCAACCTCATAATATAGTCAATGATGACCAAATATTATACGTACAAATTAATTTTCAGATTCAGATAGTAAAGGCATAGCAGTTGACCTACTATCTTGCGGCTGAAAATTTCAAAATATAAGGACAAATCATATTTAAGATTTGATTGTCCATCAGTTGGGCTTTTATCCTTCATAACAAAAAAAAAACATGATTATTGTTAGGTATCTGAGAGAGGGTATTGTACTAAGAAGAACACAAATTGCAGAAGAGAAGGCGCTGCACCTGAGTGACCATGAAGTGTGCCCCCAAGAAGTACCACAGTATCCGAGTGGCCCACTATAAGCTCCTCAATAATATTACAAAATAAGTGGAGCAAGATCCCTCTTATCATTAATTTACCTCTCTTATCATTAATTCTTGTGACTTAAAAAGTACCCGTGCATATCAGCAGCGATGTGCTCCAATATCCTACGCATATGGTTCCCAATTGTGGATTGCCCTCCTGGTGATGCAGTAGTGGGCAGTGGAGCTTCTTGCTGAGGCTGAAGTGGCAACCCTTCTAGCAGGTGGCGGTGAGTGTTGTTGATGAAGACGACATCAGCCAGCGCTGCCTCTGGTTGAGGACTATTGGTGGGCATGAGAGCGAATCCACACTGGTGGATGGTGACATACATCACTATGACCATACGAGATTCGTTGCACGTCATGGGGGAGCTCCTCCACCACTATGCTATGCATGTGACTCCTTCCCGCTGGGATTAGCTTCAGGTTCCAGCAAAGGGTGATGACGATGCAACGCGCTGCCACTGCGGGGAGTCCCAGCGCCACCGCCGGGAAAGCCACCAGTCCGCCCTCGTCGGAAGCCACAGCACCCCCATCCCCCACGTGCGGTGGCGTAGCTGCGTCGGGACCATCCCTCGAGCCCAGCACCGGCCATGCCCGCGCCGGCTGTGCTGCTCCACCAGGCGCTCGACTGTTGCTCCGTCCCCACCCTCGCGCTCAGTGGCCATTACGAAAAAGCTAAGGGACTTTTTTGCAAATCATCAACAAACTACGACAGTTTAACTTATAGGATGGTGGATTGATTACAGAAAAGTTGAGGGATTTTTTTACAAAATAACCATGACGGTTAACCGTACTTAATAATATACTATATACCACTAAGTAGTAGTATTGTGTACCGTAAAAGAGCTCCGAACAAACATATCGCTAACTTGGGGAGTGGCGATAACTTTGTGCCTGCAAAACACTGATGGCTGTTTATCTGACTTGAACTTTCAACTTGCAGTGACAAATAAGAAATCCATCCCAAGGAAGTACCGCAGTGTTGACAATGGAAGTATGTGACTGAGGAGATTTGGCTATCTGCATCAACTCTGATAATGTTTCGAAATAGAACCCAAGATGCAATCTTGGAAAGTTCACCTAGGAATTTGGAAGTTCTAAGTATTCAGAAACAACAATTTTGGTCCACATTGACAAGACGCATTAGTTCGGACTGGTTGTAGAGTGTATTCTCCTGGGCTCCTGGAAATCACAGCTTCACTTGATTCCAATTGTTATAGCAAGAAGGCACTGAACATCTATCTGACTGTGCCCTAATACCGTTGGAGCTGTAATATTGTCTTCAAATGGAATAGCTTCTTTACCTTGTGATTTGTGATTGTCTCAAGCATTTTTGCTGAACCGCGACAATGGATGATTGTGATCTAGAAAATTATTATAAAACCATGCTTCTTTTGGTCTATGAATATCCAGGATCCGATCAATTTCATCCATTGCAAATTTGCATTCATCGCATCTAATATAGTGTATGATATACTCTCACTATCGGCTGCCAGTGTTCACGCTAAGCAAGGAGTCTGTGTTACTGTCAGATTAGTCACCCCAACAAGATATGAAATGTACACTCCGAAGTAGGATGTCCTGATTCAAGGCCATTGCTAGAGTTGCTCTAAGCTTGCTTACGGCAGGTCACAAGCTTACCATTTCCCCACCCAAATTCATCGCAAAATCTTCCAACCTCTTCTCATCCATCACGCAACACAAGCTCCTCTCAATCAATCGGCCATCCGCACTAGGCGCTCAAGAACAAACTCCATGGTCCGTGCCGGCTGTTCAAGAATCCAAATGATGCTTGGCGATTCAGTTATCGATGCTACACACAGCAAGAGCTCTTGTTGGCATGAACACTCTTAATCGGAAGCATCACTAGAGCAGTTCAATTTGATCATCTCCTTCCTAAGCATAGGCAGCAAGCAGGATACATCCATCTAGATTTATTCACCTAGCTACATGTTCTAGTTGTACACTAGTACAACCAGCGCAGCCGCCGACCGTACCAGCGCGCGCCTAGAGCCGCGGCCGCGCCGGCCCGGCGCCGTGGTCCTTGACCTTGCTCCACACCTTGGGCCACGCGGCCTTCCTGATCTCGGCAAGGACCTCCCCGTCCCAACCCCTCGCAGCGAGCCGCTCGGCCTCCGCGACGGCGGCGGCCACCACGTCCTCCACCCCACCGTCCACTGCCGCGTCCACGATGCCCCGGCGCGCGGCCTCGGCCGCCGTCATCTTGTCCCCGCGCAGCAGCAGGTCCCTCCTCGCCGCGGCGTCGGGGACCTTCTCCCGGAGCAGCTCCGCGAAGAAATCGACGATCTTGATCCCGGCGTCGACCTCGCTCATGTAGAGGAACCCGCGGGCCCCGCGCATGACGACGGCGTCGTGCGCGAGGGCCAGCGCGCACCCGGCCGCCGCGGCGTGGCCGGTGACGGCGGCGACCGTGGGCACGGGCAGCGCGAGGAGGTCGGCGACCAGCGCGCGGAAGCCGCCGTCCATGGTGGCGTGGAGGTGGCGCGGCGCCGCGCGCGCCCACGCCTGGTCGAAGCCGTTGGAGAAGTACTTGCCCTCGGCGGCTAGGACGAGCGCGCCGGCGCCCGCGGAGGAGGCGACGGCGGAGCGGAGGGCGGCGAGGAGGGCCGGGTTGAGGCGGTGGTCGCCGGCGCCGGTGATGGTGACGAGGTGCACGCGGCCGCGCCTCTCGACGGTGCACAGGTCCTTGCTCTCCATTTGGGGACCCGGCAGGCCGGCCGCCGTGAGCGCGAGAGGATGGGGATGGTGCTATCTACTCCTTGTATAGCTTTCAGGAGTTATCTTTGATGATTCAACTCTCTTTGGTTAAATAATGGGCAGAGTTTGAGACGAGTAGCCTAATGACGCATCTGGCGGCTAACTTTCCACAATAGACGGTCAGAGGACGGGCGATATAAATTAGAGGATGCGTTTAATTTCAGGTTTAATTTCGCACAATTGCTGTAGCAAACGGTTATAGTCAGGATTATTCGAGAACAAAACAAAACAAAACGCTATTTCACAGAATAAGCCAGACATCTACTATTGCTGCCAATGTGGGTAAAACACAAGCGAGAATCCAGATGAAAGTACATGGCACCCAAAAAAGGATCCAGCTCAGTACATGCAAAACTGACATGGATTTTTGGTTAATTCTAGTACAAACCCAACCACCAGATAGACTTAATGAACTCGAGATTTGACGAGGAGCTAAGCTCTTCTTGTGATGCTTAGGAGTTGGCCTGGGCCTTGTTGAGGATCACACCCTCGTACTTGACCTGGAACCACTTCATGGCGTCCTCCTTGGTGACCCTGTGCTGGATACCAACACGGGACTTGCACCTGCGGCGGCGGGCAACGCGGTACCCAGCCCGCTCAAGGACGACGTAGAAGTCCATGCCGTAGATACCAGTAGATGGGTCATACCTGAGATAATGCAATAAAGAGAACGGCTATTAATCATCAACAAAATGCAGCACTTCACTAAGCAGGAACTAGGCAGGCAGGAACTATCCCCAGCAAATGCACAATAAGTACTCTGAAATTCCAAATCTCTAAGGGAGGAGAAACTAGCCACAAACACACAATGCCCACATATGCAGACAGTAAAGGCAACAACAGTATAGCGTTATGCAAACTGAAATCAAGTGGGGATGGAATTATATGCACAGTTTAAATCAAGGTGGTACTCCAGGTCCAGGATACAAATAACTTGTCAATAATAACAACACAGCAAATATGTCTGTTGCACCACAGTACTACAAATTTGACCATAGGCCTGGACAAGCATGCTAACCATGCAATAAATCAGAGATAAAAATCACAGATGCACCCAAAGAATGGCATTTTGACTTGCTCAGGACAATCCTGGTACAAGATCACAATAGACTAAAACTTAATGCAATATTATACACGGGTGTGGCAGTTTCTGAAAAAGCATACAATTGAACTCAAGTGAACAGAATATAGGAAATAGTGTTTTGCATTAATGGCTACTCCTACATAGAAAAAATTTGGATGTCATCAATTCAACATGACTTGCAAAAATATCTTGGATACTGTATTAGATAACAAAACATCATGTTCTTAGCATAAAAGGAAATTCCATGGTGTGCGATCCAGTCACATTAGTACATCAGCAAATAGATCAGGCTACAGCGGATTCTCAAACTGTGTTAAGTTGTCATAGTGAGTAGCGACCCACATGCTGCACACATGAATCTAAAATTACATTTCATTCCTCTACTTACTACAAGCAACAAAACCATGAAAAAGCATCCATTCACTGACACAGCACACCACATTAAAATTACTAGAGAGCAGAAATATTATATAATCTTACTTGATGCCAAGATCAATGTGCTCCTGGATACCAAACCCAAAGCAGCCAGTCTCACTGAAGTTCCTCCTCAGCAGCTCATACTCCTTGACCTTCAAGCCACTCTCCAGCAGCTGCATCGCCTTCTCTCCCCTAACTGTCACATAGCACGCAATCTTCTCATTACGCCTGATGCCGAATGACCTCACAGTGTACCTCGCTGCAATATCACAACACCATCAGTATGAGCTCCGTCAACCCAAACTAAACACATACTTGTCTGCCAGGTTAAAGAAAAATACCCTTGGAGAACACCGGTGACTGCCCACTCAGCTGCTCGAGCACCTGATAAACAATAACTGGAGGTTAGAGAAGAGCAAATGGTGAAGATTGTCCAAAGGCAACAATAGGTAGTGCCTGTGCATAGAGACATCAAAGCAATTGACGCCATTGACCAATCTCTAACTGAAACTATGAGAACATCTAACTACAACTGATGTGACAAGCAATCTTATCCCTAATCAATTGGACAACACAATTACAGTGATATAATACGAGATTAAATTTGACAGCTTGATGGAGGATAACCTACAGAACAAATTAATGATGCGAGAAAATAAAATGGAGCACGACTAGATGCGATTCAGACATACCACACTATGTGACACAAGCCCAAAAGGCCAAAACAAGCAAATGAATCAGAGCGCAGAAACTAGGGTGAACCATTGTAGGGGAATGGGCAAATACCTTGGCCGCGCGGGTGAGGCGATCACCGCTCTCGCCGACGGAGATGTTGAGCACGAGCTTCTGGACCTTGATCTCCCGCATCGGGTTCGCCTGCTTCTTCTCCGACGCCTGCAATCGCAGAAATCAAAACCAAAACCAACCCACATCGCGCGAGAGAGCCGAACGATTCAATGTGGGAAAAAACAGAAGGGGACGGCGCTAGGAGCAGCGCATCTCCGAGAGAGGGCTCACCATGGGAAGATCCGGGAGGCGACGGCGGCGGGGGTGAGATGGTTCTGCAGTGCTGTGCGGGGCGACGGCGGCGGAGGTAAGATGGTTCTGCGGCTAGGGCGGACGAGGAAGCTTTATATAAGTAGACAAAAGAAACCCTAAATCCTCTTATGCTTGTACAATTACGTAATTGGCCCCGAGTAAGTAGTGAGTGGAGGGGTGTTTTCGTAATTTTGTGCAACGAACCAGCAAAAAATTTCCGTTGCCGGGACTCGAACCCGGGTCTCTCGGGTGAGAGCCGAGTATCCTAACCAGCTAGACTACAACGGAATTGTGACATTCTTGTACAAGCATATTTGTTGTAGTTATTATTTGGTTGAATTTGACAAGTTAATAGGTTATTGATATTTATTTTGAAAATTTAGATTGTTTCTCATCTCTACGATTTAATATTTGTGAGGAGGATATATGCAAACTGATGCTAACTGCATGGTCCTGGATCACTGATATACATCAGAGCGGTGAAAGTTTCAGGTTGGAAAAGCCAGGCTTGTTTATTGGTGTCAGCTGCACCAATGATCTTTTGCAAAGTCAGTAGAAAATCAGTGTTATGCATTGTTTAACTATGGAGCTAACACCGGTGCTTAATGGAGATGATACCAGTGGCTCTGTTCGCCAGCTCCGCGGCCCGCCGGTATGGCGAAGGTTTTTTTCATGTATCGGTTTCTTTATTTCCTATGTTTGATCCCTGTAGCAATTTCCTTCTTGGCTTCTGCTCAAGCTGGGGTTTAATGGACTCCTCTCTTAAAAGGGAAGCCAAAAAGGTTTCAGCATAAAAATTATCCCAATTCGCTGACTGCAACAATACAAATGCAAATCTGGAACTAACCATGCATCTCTCTGTCGGATGTTCGCATAAATGTTGTTGTTACCAATAAACTAACTCTATTAGATGATTTTCAGAGAACAAGTACGGCTTCAGTAGTCAGTACCACTAGCCTGCGGGGTCGTATCATAAATTTCTTTTTGGAAAAATCTCATCATACATTTTCTTAGAACATGTGTACTCTCACCATACATATGAAGAGAGAACGTCAATCTAATCATTACAGTTCCAGTAGCCCCCCATAACATCTGCTTACTCTTGATCATGGACAAGTTTACATGACAACCCCTTTCAAACGATCAATCAGCTCACCCTTCTTTAACTTGGAGTAGCCCCTCATCCTTCTCGCCCTCGCCAGTTCCCTCAGATCAGCCACCTTCATGTCCTCCAGATTTACCATCCTTCTCTGTTCCTCTGAAAAATCATCGGCGCCACCATCTCCATCCATGCCTTTTGTAAAATTTTACATCACGACATGGTAAGCAGATGTGATATCTAGAGCGCGAAAACAAACAGTTTGTGCTTCGATTCATGATTCATATGCTTGCAGCTGGATTAATGAGCTCTAGGGAGTCACAGTTCAAAGTGAATTACACATCACAGATGCCCATTTCAGAGTGCAAATCCAGCATCGTTTCTGCATAGCATGGAAAAGATTGAGACCTGAATGCTATCTACAACATACCATATGACTGCTTCCTCTTGTCAACCTCTTCGAACGGGTCAGGCGGCGGCTTCCTCGTCCTCCTGGAAGCTTTAGGCGAGCTCTCGGCAATGGAGGTCTGCATGTCTCTGAAGAAAGCAATGAGTTCCTCCTTGCTATGCTTTCTGACAGCGTCTGGCAACACAGCCCCATTGAGCTCTGATCTGATGACGCTGACGAGAGCGCAAGGTGGGCGCAGAAAACCTTGCCGCGGAGCTGTACAGAAGATCAACCCATCTGCAAGTTCCACAAAGTTCAGTGGCTGCACGAGATACAGTATTGCAGTCTCAGTGTCACTAATCGTTACATTGTGATGTGCTGTTAATAATTGCAGTTTTTGTGTTAGGTGTTGATGCAAGCAAGTTGTTTTTGCAGATTTTTTTTGTTTAGTTTGGCAACGAGCTCGATAAGAGATGCTGCAGAGTCAAAATTCCATCGTCAAGAAAGCTCCAAGAAGACCAACGATTGGAAGAATTCGGAGACATACAAATTGCCAAGTAAAATGCTTCTTTCATTCACCTTTGTGAAGCGCAAACGGTGCTGCAGAGGTGGTCTTTCGCAAAGGGTTTGGAGAGACTTGATGATGCGGCAAGAGCATGCCTCCCATTTCTTCTTCTTTCTCCACCAAAGAAGAGCAGAACTGTCTTCCAATAGAGACCTGCTTTCTATCCACTTCCTCACCACATGCTGATGAGAGAGGGAAATTCGCAGAAACGCCCTCCACAAGAGATATAATTCCTGAGGCAAAGACTGAAACGTCAATATGGATGCCCCTTTGTTGCAACTAGTAATGTGAGGGGGCAAAGGGGGAAATGGACGACATAACCCAGAAAGCTATCCATTACAAGCGACCAAGCCAAACTGCAGTCACTCACAACATTTCGCTGCAAAAAAAAAAAAACTATATCAATAGTTTGCAGGCACGAAGGCACTCAAAGCAGTCGAAGGCAAGGCGCGCAACAGAATCATTCTGAGACAGTCGAATTGGTTCGATGATTATACTGCTGAAAAAATCAGCCATTTAACTGTCAGATGTTCGTGGCATATATGGTGTTCCGGAACCATCAGTTGCAATCTATAGGAGCAAAAAGATAAACACATCTCAACATATTTAATAAAAATCATGCCCGCCAACACAGTACAACGGTTTTCCTCAAAAACCATATATTCGTTTCACAATATAACATTGATATACATTCAAACTCTAGCTAGAAGCCCGAAAAAATATCACATCGAAGTAAGAAAATAATAAATAGTTTAGCGGCTCCATTCCATCCTACAACTGATATTGCAAATTGCTAAAGCTATCCACTCAGAGAACTATCTGCTGCAGGCTTGGCATCATGATATGTCTCTGGACACTGGAGTCAGGACCAACTCGAGACAGACGGGCAACATTCACTACCTCAGAAAATTGTCCAAATAGCTGACGGCCCACATTAATCTATCTACCGAAAATTGTATACTTTGACCACCTTGGATGTGTCGCACACAATCAGATTATCTGAATCAGTTGGAGTAGTACACAACCAATTTACCTGCAACAAATTTATTGGGCCTAAGAACTCATTTTTTTAAATTGCAACAAATATATTTTGTTTTTGAACCGTGCATATAAAATTGAAGATCCAGTTCTGACCTTTTTCTTCACATCAATATCCAACACCAATTCAGCATTGCTGTTTGTTTCAGAAGAAAATCCTTTGGACCAATCCCATATCTTTACCGATGCATCATTGCCGCCGGAAACAAGGAACTTCCCCTTCTCACCGAATGCAGAAAATGTACTGTTAAGCAGCTGATTAGTTAAAAAAGAGATATGTAAGTGATACATCAACAGAATGGAGGGACTTACACACAAGAAACAGCTGCAGTATGGCCACCCATCGTGTAATCAAGATGGATCCTTTTCACTTGACTTTGATTACTGCTTCCATCTCCAACTTCAGTTCTTTTTGAACTCATTGTTGAAGTTGCTGCCCAAGGAGGTCCTTTTGATTTTGCAGGGGCCAGTTCATACTCGAGATTAACTACATCAACAGCACCATCCCCCCTTGCAACAGCACAAACTTTGTACAGCCCTCCCAAAATGCCCTCTTCAGAAACTGCTAGCGAATGAACAAAAGCAGGGTTGAAACATTGCCCTGCACTACCAGAAGAACTGCCATTTTGCAATTCAGGTGATCCTGAAAGTCAACAATAGATTATTGTGTTGATTGATCCGAATTGGAAAGTATTTTGAAGTGAAAAAAAAACGTATGCAGCTTTCTAATAGATCAACATTTTGTTGCTGTGTAAAGCAATTTGAATCCACTTTCTAACAAAAAATATAAGGGCTCAATTTACCATGCTTAAAGCAAATATATGAGATCCTTTGGAAACTGTTAGAATTTTTTATTACAAAAGACACAGATAGAACTTGGAGCAGCTTAAGTAATGCAAGCCATTCACATGCATTTAATAGAAACTAAAGGATGTACCGTAATCAATAGAAAATAGTGTTCGCCCTTTGGAGAAATCCCATGCAGCGAGCTTCGAGTCAAGGCCACCAGTGATTGCTGCCGAATGAAATCTATCTATTAGTGAGTATGAAACACTGAAGAAATTCAGCATTAACCAATCCAAGAATTTTTCTAGTATTTGCTCCCTAATAAGTTAACAAAAAAAAGGAGCAACAAGACTACAAGATTAAGCCAAAAAGAAACAGAAATTGTAGCACTAACCTGTCCAAGGTCTCCAAGGAATGAATTGTACACTGCTGCAAATCTGTACAGAAATCACTAAGGAACAACTGATATACAGTTTGCATGAAGATGAAAACACAGGACAGTTTAAATATAAAATGGCACTGCCTATTCAAATCAAAATTATTAAAAGCTTCCAGTTGCACTAAATAAGGATACACTTGTGTGGGCTTCCCTCAATCTTTTATACAAGCATTTCTGAATGGTATTGACAATCTGCAAAATGAAACCAGAATATCAAGAATAACATCATTAAACAGGAGTACAGGACTAATCCTGCTGATCAATGCGCTGCGCATATCTTTCTTCTAACTTGAGGTCCATTCGTTCTACTGTACTTAAGTTCTCAAACTATCAATTCACTTCTGATTTAAAAAATGAAATATAATGATCCTCCTTGTTTTCAAAACAAAAGCTCAAAAAGATAAGCCAGGAAATTTGTCCATAATGACAAAAGTTCTTAAATCAAATAGATAAGCCAGCAAAGTTGCCCATAATGACAAAGGGTCTTACATAAATCTTATTTGATATTCTAACTTGGATAGCTTGTGCCTAACTATGGGTCAATTGTTTGTGTCATTTCCGAAGTAGAACATTCCAAAAGAACTGCCATATAATATTTTTTATCACTTAACTGGAAAAACAGTGCACCATAGAATTTGTTTTACTGATCCTGTAAAAGAAATTCTTTCACCAATTTCACGTGACAATGTCAAAATAGCCAACACCAAAATGTGGTGCACATGGTATTTCATAGTATTTATTAAAAAGTGATAGAAACATCTGCAGTACTCTTCTACATTTATGTGCATACACTTGCAACATACTCAATACCTTAACATCCCCACTGTCATCTGCAGCAGCGAGAAAACCTTTAGAGCTGACAGCAATCTGCATCAAAAGTGGAAGAATCATATTCTGAATCTTTACCCAACTCAACGTTATCACAACACCATGAACTGAACTGTACAAGAAAGTTCAGACAGTGACAACAGCAATTCATGTTAAATAAAGGATATTTTATAGTAGCGTTGTAGAATAGCATTCTACCTGATTGATTTCATCTCTATTGTAGTTATACGTCTCTAATGGCTTTGGTTGAGGTCCCTACAAGAAAACCACTGTAATCATGTTACTGACAAGAAACCAAGGTACTCGCGACATAATAGTAAGTTAGATCGTACACTTTCAAACTAAGAATAAATATTTGGATGCTGAACTTACCATACGAACATCAAAGGACAATATTTCATTTCCAGCAGAGGCATACACAAAGTCTTCATTTCCTACAAGAACAAATTTTTTAAGTATAGATGTTTGCATACCCAAGTATTCGATTCAGGGATGAGCGATTTGGAGGGCTTACTGACTTGGTTTAAAGCAGATGGAAGAAACTGGCTTATTTGCTGCCTCAATGGTCAAAATCACATCTTTGGTGCGCAGATCAAACCAGCAAAGACATCCATCCTAAGGTGATAGAAGTCATGACAACATGAAAAAAAAACCAAGGTCCGAGAAATAAGAGGTACCAATTAGTACAAAATCATATGCTTAAAATATTGCAAATTTGCAATAGACTCACCACCAGTGAGGAATTCTTGAAGCAAAAAAGGCCTACACAAGGAAAGCATCTAACAGCCTATGAACACAATACCACAATTTCCCAAAATAGTGATCAAGTCATTATCTATGCTTGGTTTTCTCTTCAATGCCTACAAGGACTTTCTACCACATGAGGAAATTCTTGTCCCTTCCTATTAGTACTTTCTAAATAGCATGAAACTTTTGACGATGCGACAGTTGAATAGCCAAAAACACATGGTCATGGAGACGATCGCAATGGTCATTGAGCGCTAAAAATTTATCCGTGCTGCCAACTACAAAGGGTATTGCCATTCGGTGAATTGGTAGAATACTAGAATGCAAGGAGGAACCGAGGAACCCACAGGTCACAACACGCAGTTAAGTTGCTCCAGCAACGCCAAGCTCGACTTGCCCGTTAGTAAAGCAAAAGCGTCACATACTGGCGCACGGTTTCCCCCCACGCAGTTTGACGGTGACCGAAAAATTAGCTCAACCGCTCCCTTCTAAAGATCATGAAGCGCCACACTGAAGCTCAAAGGAGCACCCAGCAGCCAGTGCTCATGAGGTGTTCGACTCGTGTCCTCAGCGGAAGACAGCATGCCCTATTGCCCTGCGACTATTGGCAGTTCGAGGAAGCCCGTGGACCAGGGCGCTCGGACAAACTCGAAATTCCCGAACGGGACGCCGATTCTACGGCACAATCTTCTCGGAGGAGTAGAAGGCCAGCGTGAGTAGAAACGCGTACCTCGCCGGCGGACGCGACTACGCCCGGGCGGGCGGACGACGCGACGCAGCAGGTGACGGCGCCCTTCTTGTGCCCCCGCAGCCGCCGGGGCTTCCGCTCCTCCGCTGACGCCGGCGCAGGGACCGCCGCCGCCGCCGATTCAGTCTCCGACATGGCGGCGCGTGGCTGGTGAAGTCACGGAGCCTTTTTCCGCTGTCCCCAGCCAGTAGCCCAAACCCCCCGGAAGGAGCGTGGGCCGTGCTTTCGGAAATTGGACGGTCCAGATCCCTTCGTTTTCGGTCCAGTTTCCAAGCGGGTCTAGCCGGGCCGGCCCAATGGGGCTTCCCGCCGGCGAGCTCTCGAGGTTTCGCGGTCCTGGCTTGACCAAGGGCGACACCGGGGCCGGTTACACGCTCGTCGGACTCTCTCCAGCAAAGCCTTGGAATCCCCCACGATGGTCACCAATTACACGAGGGTTGAGATGACCTCTGATTGCCTGGATGTCGTAAACAACTTCGAGGAGAACAGCATAACATTATGAACATAAGGCATGATGCTGACTTGCTGAGTGCTGATACATGAAACGGCAACGAAGCAAGCTCATAGTCGCAAAAGGCCGCTGTCTCGCTTACTTCTGTAGCACTGAGAAAATGTGACCCTCGAAGAAAACATTCAGATACACACTTTATTATTAGACCTTGGTTGGCTCAAGTGATAACAGGCATAATAATACCACAGAAGTTTCACTGGACAACGACAGTGGCACTACAAACGACCATAAATATTGCAAACGACCACAGAAGATGACTCTGATGGCTTATGTTTAAGAAGTCACCTAGACACATATTACTCCACAAAGGAGATAAATAGGACCAACCAGGAAACCACAAAAGTGCAGCCTGCCTGCTTGATGATCCAGTCTCCGTCTTCATCGTAAGCGTAGAAGATCCGTTGTTGACTTTGTTGAAGCCCAAAAGTGGCAGCAATGCCGACCAGGCTGGACCAGCCGGTCAGACCGATCTCTATGGGCGGTTTGACCGGTCTGATCGCTGTAGCCAGTCTAGCACGGTGGTCTCGACCGGTCGCCCCAAGTCTAAGATGAATTTTGGAGTCCTGGTCGAATTGGAGTTAAAACGGGACTTCATCTCCCACCCTATAAATATAAAGGGCCTGGCCGATTGAGGGCAACCAACCCAATTGACAAACACTTTTATCTACTTTTTATCTTCAAACCCTAGCTTTTCCAACCCCCTACTTTCCTCCTTCGTCTCAACGGCGGTTGAGGACGTTCTGAGTGGCCTGCCGATCTCAGAGAAACCCTAAGTTCACCATCTCCGACGGGTCCCTCTTGAGGTGGCGGACGTAGGTTTTTGTGGCGCCCCTATGCTGGACCAGCCTGACCGGCCTGCCTGACCGATTTGACCGGCCAGGAGCAGGAGCTTCGACGAGGCGATCATCTGATCTGCGCGCGAGCTAGCGCACTCATGTGTTAGCCAGAAAAGGCGCCAACACATTTTTAGCAACTCCGCTGGGGAAGAAAGATATGATTTTACAACCGTTTTGGAAAACCCTAGCAAGATGGGATCTACTACGGAGATTGACAAGGACAACATCATTACGGCTTTTGTAGAGGATCTTAGCGAGGAGGAGGAGTGAAATATCGCGGTGCTCTAGGAATACGTCAAGATGCAATATCTAGTAGGCGTCAAGAAAGATCGCAAGGGTAAGGCGACAAGAGCCCAAAATTTTGAGATGCCTGCGATCAAGATGAAAAATAACATGATCGAGGAAGTGTCGCAATGTAAGTAATTCCCCCGATCAATCTGCTATCAATGAGGAGTTCCTAAGAGCTCTTAAAGTTCAAAATCAGATTTCTACTTCTTTGACGGCTCGTTTAGATCAACTTGTAGAAGGTAGATATGTTGAATTTAATAAAAATGATTCTTCTCAAGTTGATTCGCGTGGGGGTGTCGATAGGATAGATCTCCAGTACCCGTAAGGAAGGAAGAAGACGGACTCATACTAGGATTCCACTGTAATCCTACTATGACTCATACCATTAGTCCTACTAGGACTTCTACTGGTAACCGACTAGTAATAGCAGCTCAGAACCACCACCAGTAACCAACAACTAGGCTACTCAACACCAAGCGCGGGGTGCAATATACAACACCCCAAATAGGACGTAGGGTATTAAGCTACTCTAACGGTCCGAACATGTATAAATCTATATCTTGTATCCTTACTTTTACCTTCGAGTTCCAGGTCCGGCGATTCCCCACCAACAAATCTACTACCTCGGGTACCCCGTCGATAGTTTGCCGGGTATAAAACACTGACATCTAGCGCACCAGGTAGGGGTGATCGTCGAGATCATCGGGCGAGCTTGAAAGACCATGTCATCAAAATCAATCCGCTGGTGCCGTGTGGTTGCTGAATTTTACCATTTGATTCGGCAATTCGCCGTGCGTCAAATCCGAAGCAGAGTCGAAGATGCATCATCACGCGTCGAGTCCCAATTGGTTCAGAATTGATCAAAAGTGCAAGTCATTATTGCGCCACGTCCCGCATCTTGGAAGTACTCGCCATCGTACCCTGCTCATCTGGGAGGACTGCAACACTGGATAAAAATAAGGGGGTGTTTAGTTCTTTAGCACCTCCTAAAATTTCTGTCACATCGAATATTTAGATACTAATTAGAAGTATTAAATATAAGTTAATTACAAAACCAATTGCACAGATGAAGACTAATTTGCGAGATGAATCTATTAAGCCTAATTAGTTCAAATCACAATGTGATGCTACAGTAAACATGTGCTAATGATGGATTAATTATGCTTAATAGATTCATCTCATGAATTAGTCTCCATCTATATAATTAGTTTTATAATTAGCTCATATTTAGTCCTCCTAGTTAGTCTCCGAATATTCGATGTGATATAAATTTTAGTCACGACTGAAGATCAAACACCCTCTAATTATTGCCGTCAGGCGGAAGGAGTCCAGCGGCAAGTCGCAAGAAAAAAAAAACTATCTTGTTCCACGAAGATCAAGTCCAACGAAAATCGAGAAGAAAAAAGAAGTCATGCAGACATTGAGATGGAGCAAAGGATCGAGCTTCTGCCCATGCTTATGCGGCTGGAGATCAAATTCAGTAGAAGACTACTACACGCACACGAAGGCTACCAGGAAGGTTCAAGACCTTCGCTTGACATATACAGAAGGTGTACACGAGCATTACTACACCAACATCTAGTCGCATCGACTCGCGGCCGACTACGTCAACTTCGCGAGGGTGCTCGGCGACCCACCGACGACTATTTCGACTACTCGTCTTGACTAGAAAACTAGTCGGGGTAGACTTCACACCATCGACTACTTCAACCAATCGTCTTGACTAGAAAACTAGACGAGGACGACTACTCATCTCGACTAGAAAACTAGTCGAAGGCGGATTCCACGTGACCTACAACTAGTCGGAATCGACTCCGACTAGTCAGCTTCATCAACAACCGTCGCGGCTTCATCAACGACTGTCACGACTTTGTCGACAATTGTCCACGAATCAAGCTAAGTCCCTTTTTTAAAATATTTTTCTTTAGCTTGTTCCAGCATGATTGACAAATGCGTACAACACGCGCTCTATTCGACGGAGGGCAGCAAACTCTTGCGCACAACATGCGCTCTACTCGCCAGAGGGCAGCAAACTCTTGCATGCAATCACGCTCTCTTTTTGTCGCAACGACGACTACTAATTTTTGTCTTCTCTTGATGTCACTAATCTTCTCGAGCAGAACATGCTTTAATTTATGAAAGCCTCGGATCATTTGCCATGCCTAAATGCTAGCACACATACACGAGACAAAAATCTCAGCTGTGCAAATAGCAATGCCCATACGCGTACAAGAGACAAAGATCTCGTCACGCAGTGGCTACGGTTAAACAGAGACCTAGAGCCTAAACGCAACAGGCTAACTACTCGGGCTACTCCTGAAAACTCTAAGTATGGCATGCCGTTGAACTTCTATGCAGGACAGGCGCCGACCCGAGTCCAACCGCCAAAGCCCAGTACGGCTGAAGCGGTCAGGCCCATGCAGGCTAGCTGCTTGATGATCCCGTCTCGTAAGCGTAGAAGATCCCTTGTTGACTTCAACATAATGACAGCTGGTGTCCCCAAAACGAACACTGCATACACAAATATACCCGTGTCCTTCTCTTCTAGACTGGCATTTTTTGCACGGTCACTAGACCTGACGGGGGGAGCTACACAAATTATACATACACAGGTACTAAAAAAGTTATACAAATTATACTAACACAGCCACTGAACTTTGTGGAACTTGCAGATGGGTTGATCTTCTGTACGGCTCCGCGGCAAGGTTTTCTGCGCCCACCTTGCGCTCTCGTCAGCGTCATCAGATCAGAGCTCAATGGGGCTGTGTTGCCAGACGCTGTCAGAAAGCATAGCAAGGAGGAACTCATTGCTTTCTTCAGAGACATGCAGACCTCCATTGCCGAGAGCTCGCCTAAAGCTTCCAGGAGGACGAGGAAGCCGCCGCCTGACCCGTTCGAAGAGGTTGACAAGAGGAAGCAGTCATATGGTATGTTGTAGATAGCATTCAGGTCTCAATCTTTTCCATGCTATGCAGAAACGATGCTGGATTTGCACTCTGAAATGGGCATCTGTGATGTGTAATTCACTTTGAACTGTGACTCCCTAGAGCTCATTAATCCAGCTGCAAGCATATGAATCATGAATCGAAGCACAAACTGTTTGTTTTCGCGCTCTAGATATCACATCTGCTTACCATGTCGTGATGTAAAATTTTACAAAAGGCATGGATGGAGATGGTGGCGCCGATGATTTTTCAGAGGAACAGAGAAGGATGGTAAATCTGGAGGACATGAAGGTGGCTGATCTGAGGGAACTGGCGAGGGCGAGAAGGATGAGGGGCTACTCCAAGTTAAAGAAGGGTGAGCTGATTGATCGTTTGAAAGGGGTTGTCATGTAAACTTGTCCATGATCAAGAGTAAGCAGATGTTATGGGGGGCTACTGGAACTGTAATGATTAGATTGACGTTCTCTCTTCATATGTATGGTGAGAGTACACATGTTCTAAGAAAATGTATGATGAGATTTTTCCAAAAAGAAATTTATGATACGACCCCGCAGGCTAGTGGTACTGACTACTGAAGCCGTACTTGTTCTCTGAAAATCATCTAATAGAGTTAGTTTATTGGTAACAACAACATTTATGCGAACATCCGACATAGAGATGCATGGTTACACCAGTAGAGAATTGGCCTTTAGTCCCGGTTGGTAGGGTGCATATCTCCCAAAAATCCATCCGGGATAAACCAACCGGGACAAAAGGGGAGTCTTTAGTCCCGGGTCTTTCAACCGGGAGTAAAGGTCACCCTTTAGTCTCGGTTGGTGTCACCAACCGGGACTAAAGGGCCCGCCACGCAAGGCGCGGGACAGGCTCTTTATTCCCAGTTGGTAAAAGCAACCGGGAGTAAAGGGTGCTCCCAACCGGGAGTAAAGGGTTACCCTTTAATCCCGGTTGGATTTCCCAACTGGGACTAAATGGCGCCCTGCATGGCACCTTGCGTGGCGCCTGAAATTTTCATGCATCACGTACGTAGTACCGCGGCCCTTTTGTGTAATACCAGCCATTTTTAGTCATCAAAGTAACTCTGAAGAAATAGAAGCAATTTATGAAGAAAAGGGGAAGAAATCGGCTAAAAATCAAATTCGGGCCAAATTTGACCAACATTTGAATTTTGAATTTGAAATTCAGGAAAATTTGGCAAAAATATGGAATGGAAGTATCAAAGTGATTAGAACTTGAGGATCAAGAATTTGGAACAAGAACTGGTCCTAAATACCTCAACAAAATCAAAGAAAGAAAGTGAAAACCAAGGTTACTGTTCCCCGTCCGACAATAGCAACTTCAGAAGAACAGCACAGGGTCCATTTTCAAAATTGATTTCTGTTGAATTTTTCAAATAAGTGGATCAAGACAACTATACCATATTAAAGTATGGACTTTGGACAAATAGATTTGGGTGTTGTTGATCAGGAAAAGTAAGGGGAACAAATTCAAATCAAAGCTCAAAGTTAGCACTTTGTCACGGTAGGCAGCATTGCTGAAATTGACTAAGTCTGAAACAACAGTATGTAGTCAAGTTTGGAGCCAATTTCAGAAAAATCTAGTGTAAAGGATATAGGTGTTTTTGGGCAAAATGGAATCCTTGGATGCTGTAGAACATAATTGGGAAGAAGTTGGACTGCAAGGAAAGGATTTGGATCACTGAAATCATTTACAAAGTTGAGTAAATGAAACTGCCGATTGACTGACGAACTGAATAGAAGAACAGAAGAGTTCAGTTGCTTGCCAGAGAAAAATTTAAATTTGGAAACATTTGGATGCTTATCTCGGGCAAAGGTTTAAATATGAATTGTAAAGCTCAAGATTATCTACAACTTTGGTTAAGCAACTTGTGGACCGTTGGATGCGATTTTGACCGTGGTGGAGCTCTGAAGTTTCTGATATCAGAAAACAAGAAAAGGGGGGGATGACAGAAGCCGCGCCTGACGTGTCGTCGCCGGTGCGTCTGCCGCTGTCCAGCTCAAGATAGCTAGGCCACCTCCTCACCACGCAAGCCTACGGGTAGACCACAGTGGCAACCATGCGCGCGGTGAAAGTCTTGAATAACTACCGCTCCCGCGCCGCCCTTTTTTACCGCCGCTCCTTTTCACCGCCGCCACTCTTTCTATCCA
Organism: Setaria italica; assembly: GCF_000263155.2. Taxonomy (NCBI): domain Eukaryota; kingdom Viridiplantae; phylum Streptophyta; class Magnoliopsida; order Poales; family Poaceae; genus Setaria; species Setaria italica. The sequence goes on along the minus strand of NC_028454.1, from coordinate 12,883,945 downwards.
AGCCGCCGCCGCCGGGTAAAATTCTCCCACCACACCGCAGCTCCCGTCGATTCCTCTCGCCCACTCCTCCACAGATACCCCAGCTACACCCCAGTCGAGTCGTTGTCCAACATCCTTGCCGGAATACCCTGCACCGCCATCGCTTCCGTCCGCCGTCGACGCACCTCCTGCTCACAGTGAGCACCTCCTTGCTCTTGTTCTCTTTCTTCTTGGGTAGTCGTAGGCGGGTCCTTGGGATGCTAGGAAGCCGTAGAGGGAGTCGTCGGGGTAAGCTAAGCCGTTGTTGTGCTTAGCCACGACCGGCCGTAGGCGCCGCCGCCCGCCGCCGTGGAGGAAGCAGCTCCGGCCGTCTCCCGGGAAGCTGTCGCCGTGCACGGCTGCTCTAGGGCATGGGGATGCTTCCCCGGCCTAGCCCCGTCGCCGGTGGGGCGCCGGCCGGCGAGCCGCGCCACCCCCTATCGCGCCGGTTTTTGGCGGGAGGAGGAAGAAGGCGCTGGAGCAACGGGCCTGCGCGTCAGGGAGAAGAAGAGAAGGGGAGGCAGGTCGAGCGCGGACGTCGGATGGGCCGCGGTCTTGGAGGCCTAGGTGTGGGCGCGGTTGGTCGGTGGGAGAAAAGGCCGGAGGCCCAGGGGAAAAGCAGGCCGGGCTCGCAAGAAACAGAAAAAGGAGAGGCAGGCCGTGGGCCGGTGCCGGTCCGGGAAAGGAGGAAGAAAAAGAAGAAGCGGCCCAGGGAGCCCATCTGAGGAGAGGGTAGGCCGGCGGGTAGGATGAATAGGAGAAGGGGTGGGTCCGCGCCACGGGCCCAGCGTAAGAGAGAGGGGGTAGAGTAGGGTCGCGTGAGAAAAGTTGCCGGGGGTGTTTTTCAGGAAAAATTAGATTTCCTTTATAGAATAATTAGTTTAAATCCGAATCTCACCATTTAAATCACAAAAATTTCTAGGAGTGTCCAAAATTAGTGAGACCAATTTTGTTAGGCTTGTTTTATTTTCCTTTATGCATTAAAATTTTTATACCCTAGAAAAATAATAAAAATTTGGGTATTTATTTAATGCCTTTCTTTTAAAGGTATTTAAATAAATACTTAATCTTTATTAAATGCATAAAATATGGAATAACATTTTCATAATTACAAATTAGTATTAATTCATTGGAAATTAGGT
>NC_028454.1:12854185-12882675 GCF_000263155.2 Setaria italica | reverse complement strand
GCGTTGGCTTGCAACTTTATCATGATAAATTGTATAGTCCTTGTTGGCTTGCAACTCTATCATGAAGGAAAGTTGTATAGTCTTTTATTCAAAAATTTGCATTCCTAACCCCTGCATATTTTATGCTATAGACACCGAAGCACCAGAAGGAGATTTCTCGGAATATTCAGAAGGATCTCCAGAATTTGAGGAAGTCTTTGAATTGGTCCCCGGCGAGGCAAATCCTTCGGACAGTGCTAACTTTTTTAGCGAACAAGGCAAGCCCCGGTGCATTATACCTATTATTTTGGAGTCATTATTTCATGTGTCCATTATCGGTTATTTGCTAAATGTATGCACTAAGTCTAGGAGTTGCTTGAAACCCATTCTTGTGCATGATTATACCTTGTTTTAAGGACATCTTTGCCACTTGTGCAAACCCTTAGTAGATAACCCAAGTCTAGAATGGCTTAGTTGCTTAAATACTTGCTTTACCAAACCTTAAGGCAAATTTTGAGTCATGCATGTTAATTATGGAAAGATGACTTGGAAATTAAGAAGCGGACAGAAGCTAAGGATGTAGTTCTGTCTGCTAGATTAATCTGGTTAAGGCCCGATTTGTTGTCTTAACCTTTGATCAAGTGAAAGACATCAGATCACTTACTGGGTATGGGACCAGTAAAGCCCAATAGGTTAGTAAACCCTCTGATCGGGAATACTTCGTACCCATGCTTGACGTGCTGGAGATTGGCAGGGGCGTAGCCTGAAACTCACATGGTGATCGGGCCAGACGTGGGGTCCCATGTGGAGGTGCGTCCCTGGGTCCGGGTAGTCTTATTCCCAATCATTGGTTTTGCTAATCGAAAAGTCGTTACGTACGACCTGGACAGTCGTATTTAGCTGGTGATCAGGGTACTCTCCTGCAGGATGTAATATGATCCGGATCACCGCAATTCTCGGTTATGAATGCACTTGATCACTGTTGAGCATCGTAGCATAAATTCATGAATGCCATATCTTTCTAATAATGTTTGGTGTATGACTTAATACCTTGTTGTTGCAAATAATCTTTCATCATCACCTAGAATGGTTAGGTAAAGACTTAACTCAAATAAAAGATAAAGCTAAGGTCTCACTTTTAGTAAGCTTTTTGGCAAAAATGTATCAGCCAAGTACACCGAAAAAGCTATCATGTACTTCCAAGAGAAACTATTATATTGGTTAGTCAAGTAAGCCTTGCTGAGTACCTCGTACTCAGGGTTATCCCTTGTGGCTATTTTCAGAAGCACCGCAGGAGTCCACCGAGGAGGAAGCCCCGAAACTCTAGGGTATTGTTATGAGTCTCACAATACCCTTAGAAGAAGTTCTATAATGCTCATCTCCACCCGAACCGTTTATGTTTTAAATCCTAGAACTCTGTCTAACACTGCACGGTTAAGTTTGCTTCAAACTATGTCTGGTATTAACTCGTACCTCGTGTATGCATGTAAAAAAAAGTAATATTTGTTGATGCTATCCCATCGCGGATACAATCCTGATGTATGGCTATGAGACACGACGTGGATCTTCGAGGAGTCCTAGGGACACTCGACGGACGACCGGACTTATACTATTTTAAGTGCGTTTTGGATAATTGCTGCGCCGGCAGCGATAAGGCGCATTTAAACCAGTATAAGTTGGACGGTTCCGCCACAGCTGGTATCAGAGCCGTAGGTTGGGATAATCAACATATATTACCATTTGAACATTGAGACTCTATTTTAAACAAAGAAAACATGAGTCACAGGTGGCAGTAGTGTTAACTGGTTGTTTGTTTTGCAGATGCTAACTGTTTGCTGCGTGTCGCTAGTATTCGGTAGTATATTATTAGGGAGAGATTACGATGCCACCAATTTCTCTACGAGTGTGTATATGAGTCTGTGAGTACGTAGGAGTCGTTGCATCATGTTGCATAAGCATGTTTTAAAAACTTTTGGGTTTGGTGAGTGCCGTTAGACCTAATCTTGTCTCTTTTATAGGATGTTCCAAGAAGGCTACACCGACCAGGACGGATGAACCCGAGGGCATTATCTGGACAAGCCAGGGTTTGTGCAGCTATTATGGAAAACGCTGCAAGAGTTAGGCTTCCATAACCCTCCCGAGTACTATTGGAGGAAGGAGGACACGTGTCACAAGCAGTGTTGCACTGTTTATGTGCATATCCCAGATGAAGACACCAACCCCAATTGGCGTCTGGAAGAAGTGATGGAGTCGGGTTTTGAGTTTAACGACACAATTGAAAGGGCGGCTATGACTGCTCTCACAGACCTGTGTGAGAAGCACAAGGTAGAAATAGGGTCGAGCTCTGCTCGATTCTACCCTATAAAGCATCAAGACGATGGAATCTGGAAGAGAAGGATTAAAGCCCTGAAGAATTCTTCTCGTGTAGAGCATGATATTTTGGTTGCTGCTGCTTCCGACTACATGACGGCCATGTACAACTTGCACCAGTCTTGCATCAGAGAGTATTATAATCAGAGGAAGAAAAATGAAGATGCCAAGATGGAGTTAATGGGTGCCAGACACGATAAGGAGTTGTACAAGAAGGCAGCATTAACAAGGGAACACGACATGGAGAAAATCATGAGAGAGCAGTCTAGAAGAATAGATGAATATGAAGAGAAGCTCAGGGTAATGCAGGGATTCATGGATGCCAGTAGGAGTATGGCAGACAGGGTGAGAGAAGAAGCTGAAGCCAATGTTAATAGGCTCGAGGCAGAAAGATTTCAGCAGCTGGACGAAATCTTATCTCTTCGTCTGGCTTTGGAGGAAATGCAGGCCCAGGTACCTGCTCAGAACATAGTCAATGTTCCACCGCCTCCACCACCAGAAGAACCCCAGCCACCGAACCCAGAAGAAGTAGACCAGTTAGTGGACGTGGTAGGAGTGGAGGGTGATATTACTCCACCTGCAGCTCCCGAGATCAACCTATACGCTCACGAGAATTTAGAAGGGTTTGATGTTGACATGGAAGATGATCAGGGTGAAGCTCCCATGGGAAACCAACAATTTGCCTGGGCCAATGCAAACACCGATGGGGTAGATCCACAAGGCTACGGACCAATGCAGCAGTGGGGTGAAGCTGAGCAGGAAGACGGGGAAGAAGAAGAAGACCCCGAAGAAATGGAGGGAAATTCCGGAGTTAGTACCTCTGCATCCTACACTTCCTACACTTCAAGTGACCCCGGGCCAGAGTCAGAAAGTGAGAACTCAGTGCATCAGGCCCCACCTGTCGCTCCTCCGGGACAGACGCTGATGACAGTGGATCAAGATATTCTGCAGGCTGCGATGGTCCGGCTAGGACTGAATGCCGAAGAGCTAGGCATCTACCCCTATGATGGTTGAAGCAAGATCTTAACCAAGAGATGTTGTGATGTAATTATGTAAGATAAATGCGGTGGATGAAGTAGCATGGTGGTTTTGTAAAAAGTAACTTCAAGTCATGTAATATAAATAAATATGTATATAAGTGTGATTTGTGTGTAATTACGATAGTCATGCTGTGATGTGTGAAATACTAGTGTGCACAAGGAACTGTTGGTGGAATGTAAATTAGATATTAATATTCTATTTGCTTTTCACAGCATGACGGATCCAAGAGGTCCACGAGCTTCAGGGTCAGGGGGCCACGAGGAGAATTTACCTAGAGCTCCAACACTGGCAGATGCCATAGCTAGCCTCATGAATTCAGGAGCCGAACAGGCTCGACTGCTTCAAATGATCGTGCAAAACACCGGAAATGGTGGAAACCGACGGGACCCAGAACGGGGTGTATCCTGCACCCAGTTCCTGGAAACTCGTCCTCCAATATTCTTAAAAGCTGAGCACCCACTGTAAGCTAATGAATGGCTTCAGACGATGGAGTAGAAATTTCGGGTGATTCCTTAGTGCACCACCACCCAGAAGGCGGAGTTTGCAGGACTCCAGCTCCAAGGTCCCGCTGGGACCTGGTGGACCAGTTATCTGGCAAGGCAACCAGTTGGAAGGGAGGTTACATGGGAGAACTTCAAGGAAGCCTTCCAGACACAGTTTGTGCCAGAAGGTATCATGCGTATGAAGCTGGAGCAATTCCTAGGGCTGCAACAAGGAACCTGTAGCATTCTGGAATACACCAATGAGTTAGATCACGTAGCCCAGTATGCACCGGAACATGTCAATACAGAGTCCAGGAAAAGAGATTGTTATCTTCGTGGGCTTAATGCACGAATGCAGGAGAAGCTGTCTACCTGCACCTTTGCTGACTATAGCTCTGCGGTAAGCACAGCCATTACTGCAGAAGAAAAGATGAGAATCTTAGATGAAACCTTAAGGAAAGAAGATTCCTTGAAGAGGAAGAATATTCCTTTTGGAACCTTCGGGAGTACCCCACAAAGAATGAAAGTGGTATACCGAGGTTCTCCTCGACCCATGTATCGGCCTTCGTTTCAGCAGAGGCCCTTTCAGCCCTGGAATGTTAGAGCTCCTATTAATGCTCCTCGTCCTGAAAATGCACCACCTCTTGGGTTTCGCAACCCTACTCCTCCAGGGAATCCACAGGTTTGTTTTAACTGTGGGAAGCCGGGACACTTTGCCCGGGACTGCCGTTTTCCCAAAGTTGGGGGAAACGCGAATTTAAGGGCTCAAACCTTTGGTCAAGGCACCGGACAGAAGTTTGTTCGTCGCAAATTTTTGAACACCAAGACGGGGCAGGCTCATTATATGAATGTGGAGGAGATTCCGGAAGGAGAACCTATTCTGGCAGGTATGTACCTTGTCAATAATTATCCTGCCATGATTTTATTCGATTCGGGTGCATCACATACTTTTATAAGTAAAAAGTTTGTTAAGAAACATCAACTAGAAGTGCACACCTTAAATGTAAAATATGCTATTCAAGCTACCGGAGCTACTCAAAATACAAATCAGGTAGCTCGCAATGTGATTTTGAACTTAGAAGGAAATAAGGTGGGTGCTTACCCTTTAATTCTGGAAGATCAAGGAATAGATATTATTTTGGGGGTAAATTGGATGAAGGAACATAAAGTTCAAATCGATATGAATAACCGGGTCGTTAGTCTGAGAGATGACCAAGGCCATCCTTTTGAGCTCCAATTACCCGCTCATCCCTGTCTGGATCAGATGGTCAAAAAGACTAGAGCAGTGACTCTAGAATCTATTCCTGTGGTTAATGAGTTTATAGATGTGTTCCCAAAAGATCTACCTCGACTACCGCCTGATAGAGCGGTAGAGTTTACCATTGAGTTAGAACCGGGCACTGCTCCTATCTCGAGAAGACCGAATCGGATGCCACCTAAGGAGTTAGCAGAATTAAAAATACAACTCCAAGAATTGTTGGATAAAGGTTTTGTCCGACCTAGCACTTCACCATGGGGCTGCTCTGCTCTATTTGTTAAAAAGAAAGATGGCACATTAAGGTTATGTGTGGATTACCGCCCTTTGAATGCGGTAACCATTAAAAACAAGTATCTGTTGCCACGGATTGACTTGTTATTTGATCAACTAGCTGGAGCCAAGGTGTTTTCAAAGATCGACCTTCGGTCAGGATATCATCAGATTAAGATAAAACCTGAAGACATACCTAAAACATCCTTCTCAACCCGATATGGATTGTATGAGTATTTAGTTATGTCTTTCGAACTGACAAATGCCCCAGCGCATTTTATGTACCTCATGAATTCGGTATTCATGCCAGAATTAGATAAATTTGTGGTCGTCTTTATAGATGATATCCTCGTCTTTTCTAAAAATGAAGAGGAACATGCGCAACACCTGCGTATTGTTCTAAATAGACTCCGGGAACATCAGTTGTATGCCAAGTTCAGTAAATGTGAATTCTGGTTAAAGAAAGTTCCATTCCTTGGGCACATATTGTCCGAAAAAGGAATTGAAGTAGATCCCGGAAAAGTCAAGGACATATTGGATTGGAAATCACCAACCTCTATTCATGAAGTAAGAAGTTTCCTGGGAATGGCCGGGTATTACCGTAGGTTCATCCCCAATTTCTCAAAAAATTCCAAGCCAATCACAGAATTGTTAAAGAAAGAAGTGAAATTGAGTGGAAACCCGAATGTGAAGAATCGTTTCAAACCCTAAAGAGGCTACTGACTACAGCCCCAGTGCTAGCTCAACCTGATATAGAAAAGCCCTTTGACGTGTACTGTGATGCCTCAGGAACAGGGATAGGGTGTGTTCTTATGCAAGAAGGCAGAGTCATTGCTTATGCTTCTCGTCAACTGAAGCGTCATGAAGAGCATTACCCTACCCATGATTTAGAGCTTGTTGATGTAGTCCATGCATTAAAAATATGGCGACACTATCTTCTAGGTAGTGAATGCCGTATCTTTACTGATCACAAAAGCTTAAAGTACATCTTCACTCAAATGGACTTGAACATGAGACAGAGACGGTGGTTGGAGTTAATTAAAGATTACAAGCTAGAAATCCATTATCATCCTGGTAAGGCTAATGTGGTGGCTGATGCTTTGAGCAGAAAGGCCCAGTGCCATTGTACTACTGTTCAGCCTAATCTCAAGACCTTATGTGAAGAATTGGAAGATTTAAGCTTGGAAATAGTAAAACAAGGTGCCCTCTAGAACATTATTGTGCAAGACACTCTAAAGGGGAGAATCATAACAGCCCAAAAAGAAGATCCTTGGATTAAAGTGCTCTATCAACAAAGAACAGAAGGAAAGATTCCCGAACTCACTCAAGAAGAAGATGGAGGACTAAATTTCAAGAAAAGGATAGTAGTTCCTAAAGATGAAAGCCTAAGAAAATTGATCTTAGATGAAGCACATCTGTCTAAGTTCGCCATTCATCCCGGAAGCAATAAAATGTACCAAGATTTAAAGCAAAGATTCTGGTGGGCCAAGATGAAACCTGAAATTGCAAGATATGTAGCCGAGTGCGATACCTGCCGGAGAGTTAAACCCATACTACAAAAGTCAGCGGGTTTGCTTCAACCTTCGGAAATCCCTGTCTGGAAGTGGGAGGATATTTCCATGGACTTTATAGTTGGATTGCCTACCACTTCAAAAGGATATGATTCCCTATGGGTTATTGTCGACCGACTCACTAAGTCAGCCTACTTCATCCCCGTCAAGACTACCTACCCAGTGTCGACATATGCGAAACTCTATATAGCTCGGATCGTATCCTTGCACGGAGTACCAAAGACAATTATCTTCGATCGAGGCTCCCAGTTTGTTTCCAGATTTTTGGAACAACTACAAAAAGACATGGGCACTACTCTAATCAGAAGTTCTGCCTATCATCCCCAAACCGGAGGACAGACAGAAGGAGTCAATCAAATTCTGGAGGATATGTTAAGGGCATGTGTCCTTACCTTCTCTAAGCTATGGGACGAATGTTTGCCCCTAGCAGAGTTCTCCTATAATAATAGCTATCAAGCTAGTATCAAAAAGGCACCTTTCGAAGCCTTGTATGGCCGAAGATGCCGAACCCCCTTGAATTGGTCGGAAGTAGGAGAAAGGACACATTTAGGATCAGATCTGGTTATGGAAACCGAGGAAAAGGTCCAGAAAATTCGTAAACATTTGAAAATAGCCCAGTCCCGACAAAAGAGTTATTCAGACAAAAGGAGACGGTCCTTGGAATTTCATATCGGATAATTTGCATACTTGAAGGTATCCCCGATGAAAGGAGTACAACGATTTGGAATAATGGGTAAATTAGCCCCAAGGTACATTGGTCCTTATGAAATTCCGGAACGAAAGGGTCCGGTAGCATACAAGCTGTCATTACCAGACCAACTTACTTCTATACATGATGTGTTTCATGTATCCCAGCTTAAGAAGTGCTTAAGAGTTCCAGAAGAGATTCTAGAAGATCCAGAAATTGAGCTCGAACCAGATCTAACATATGAAGAAAGGCCTATTAAAATTCTGGATCAAAAGACAAGAGATACCCGAACTCGGAGTATTATATTTTACAAGGTACAATGGAAAAATCATACTCCGGATGAAGCTACTTGGGAACAGGCTGAAGACCTAGAGTCTAAATATCCTGAGTTATTTGAAACCGTCAGGATCAGATGAACAGAAGCCACCACCCCACTATCCTTGTACAGAAAAGAGAAAAATAGTTGGCCTGATGCAGTTTCCTTTCCATTCTGAAAGTTGAGGATTTAACCCCGGGAATCTCGGGACGAGATTCTGTTAAGGGGGAAAGGCTGTAATACTAGCCATTTTTAGTCATCAAAGTAACTCTGAAGAAATAGAAGCAATTTATGAAGAAAAGGGGAAGAAATCGGCTAAAAATCAAATTCGGGTCAAATTTGACTGAAATTTGAATTTTGAATTTGAAATTCAGGAAAATTTGGCAAAAATATGGAATGGAAGTATCAAAGTGATTAGAACTTGAGGATCAAGAATTTGGAACAAGAACTGGTCCTAAATACCTCAACAAAATCAAAGAAAGAAAGTGAAAACCAAGGTTACTGTTCCCCGTCCAACAATAGCAACTTCAGAAGAACAGCACAGGGTCCATTTTCAAAATTGATTTCTGTTGAATTTTTCAAATAAGTGGATCAAGACAACTATACCATATTAAAGTATGGACTTTGGACAAATAGATTTGGGTGTTGTTGATCAAGAACAATAAGGGGAACAAATTCAAATCAAAACTCAAAGTTAGCACTTTGTCACGGTAGGCAGCATTGCTGAAATTGACTAAGTCTGAAACAACAGTATGTAGTCAAGTTTGGAGCCAATTTCAGAAAAATCTAGTGTAAAGGATATAGGTGTTTTGGGGCAAAATGGAATCCTTGGATGCTGTAGAACACAATTGGGAAGAAGTTGGACTGCAAGGAAAGGATTTGGATCACTGAAATCATTTACAAAGTTGAGTAAATGAAACTGCCGATTGACTCACGAACTGAATAGAAGAACAGAAGAGTTCAGTTGCTTGCCAGAGAAAAATTTAAATTTGGAAACATTTGGATGCTTATCTCGGGCAAAGGTTTAAATATGAATTGTAAAGCTCAAGATTATCTACAACTTTGGTTAAGCAACTTGTGGACCGTCGGATGCAATTTTGACCGTGGTGGAGCTCTGAAGTTTCTGATATCAGAAAACAAGAAAAGGGGGGATGACAGAAGTCGCGCCCGACGTGTCGTCGCCGGTGTGTCTGCCGCTGTCCAGCTCAAGATAGCTAGGCCACCTCCTCACCACGCAAGCCTACGGGTAGACCACAGTGGCAACCATGCGCGCGGTGAAAGTCTTGAATAACTACCGCTCCCGCGCCGCCCTTTTTACCGCCGCTCCTTTTCACCGCCGCCGCTCTTTCTATCCAAGCCGCCGCCGCCGCCGGGTAAAATTCTCCCACCACACGGCAGCTCCCGTCGATTCCTGTCGCCCACTCCTTCACAGATAACCCAGCTACACCCCAGTCGAGTCATTGTCCAACATCCTTGCCGGAATACCCTGCACCGCCGTCGCTTCCGTCCGCCGTCGCCGCACCTCCTGCTCACGGTGAGCACCTCCTTGCTCTTGTTCTCTTTCTTCTTGGGTAGTCATAGGCGGGTCCTTGGTATGCTAGGAAGCCGTAGAGGGAGTCGTCGGGGTAAGCTAAGCCATTGTCGTGCTTAGCCACGACCGGCCGTAGGCGCCGCCGCCCGCCGCCGTGGAGGAAGCAGCTCCGGCCGTCTCCCGGGAAGCTATCGCCGTGCACGGCTGCTCTAGGGCATGGGGATGCTTCCCCGGCCTAGCCCCGTCGCCGGTGGGGCGCCGGCCGGCGAGCCACGCCGCCCCCTATCGCGCTAGTTTTTGGCGGGAGGAGGAAGAAGGCGCTGGAGCAACGGGCCTGCGCGTCAGGGAGAAGAAGAGAAGGGGAGGCAGGCCGAGCGCGGACGTCGGATGGGCCGCGGTCTTGGAGGCCTAGGTGTGGGCGCGGTTGGTCGGTGGGAGAAAAGGGCGGAGGCCTAGGAGAAAAGCAGGCCGGGCTCGCAAGAAAGAGAAAAAGGAGAGGCAGGCCGTGGGCCGGTCTGGGAAAGGAGGAAGAAAAAGAAGAAGCGGCCCAGGGAGCCCATCTGAGGAGAGGGTAGGCCGGCGAGTAGGATGAATAGGAGAAGGGGTGGGTCCGCGCCACGGGCCCAGCGTAAGAGAGAGGGGGTAGAGTAGGGTCGCGTGAGAAAAGTTGCCGGGGGTGTTTTTCAGGAAAAATTAGATTTCCTTTATAGAATAATTAGTTTAAATCCGAATCTCACCATTTAAATCACAGAAATTTCTAGGAGTGTCCAAAATTAGTGAGACCAATTTTGTTAGGCTTGTTTTATTTTCCTTTATGCATTAAAATTTTTATACCCTAGAAAAATAATAAAAATTTGGGTATTTATTTAATGCCTTTCTTTTAAAGGTATTTAAATAAATACTTAATCTTATTAAATGCATAAAATATGGAATAACATTTTCATAATTACAAATTAGTATTAATTCATAGGAAATTAGGCTTTAAAGCTAGAAAATAATTATAACATTTTCTAAAAATAAAAGAAAAGGCCCTAAGTAAGGTTAATTAAGGAAACAAAAATAGTGGGCTTAATCTGTTCGGGTTTTTGTATGTTGGCTTGCAAATTTATCATGATAAATTGTATAGTCCTTGTTGGCTTGCAACTCTATCATGAAGGAAAGTTGTATAGTCTTTTATTCAAAAATTTGCATTCCTAACCCCTGCATATGTTATGTTATAGACACCGAAGCACCAGAAGGAGATTTCTGGGAATATTCAGAAGGATCTCCAGAATTTGAGGAAGTCTTTGAATTGGTCCCCTGCGAGGCAAATCCTTCGGACAGTGCTAACTTTTTTAGTGAACAAGGCAAGCCCCGGTGCATTATACCTATTATTTTGGAGTCAATATTTCATGTGTCCATTATCGGTTATTTGCTAAATGTATGCACTAAGTCTAGGAGTTGCTTGAAACCCATTCTTGTGCATGATTATACCTTGTTTTAAGGACATCTTTGCCACTTGTGCAAACCCTTAGTAGATAACCCAAGTCTAGAATGGCTTAGTTGCTTAAATACTTGCTTTACCAAACCTTAAGGCAAATTTTGAGTCATGCATGTTAATTATGGAAAGATGACTTGGAAATAAAGAAGCGGACAGAAGCTAAGGATGTAGTTCTGTCTGCTAGATTAATCTGGTTAAGGCCCGATTTGTTGTCTTAACCTTTGATCAAGTGAAAGACATCGGATCACTTACTGGGTATGGGACCAGTAAAGCCCAGTAGGTTAGTAAACCCTCTGATCGGGAATAATTCGTACCCGCGCTTGACGTGCTGGAGATTGGCAGGGGCGTACCCTGAAACTCACATGGTGATCGGGCTAGACGTGGGGTCCCATGTGGGGGTGCGTCCCTGAGTCCGGGTAGTCTTATTCCCAATCGTTGGTTTTGCTAATCGAAAAGTCGTTACGTACGACCTGGACAGTCGTATTTAGCTGGTGATCAGGGTACTCTCCTGCAGGATGTAATATGATCCAGATCGCCGCAATTCTCGGTTATGAATGCACTTGATCACTGTTGAACATCGTAGCATAAATTCATGAATGCCATATCTTTCTAATAATGTTTGGTGTATGACTTAATACCTTGTTGTTGCAAATAATCTTTCATCATCACCTAGAATGGTTAGGTAAAGACTTAACTCAAATAAAAGATAAAGCTAAGGTCTCACTTTTAGTAAGCTTTTTGGCAAAAATGTATCAGCCAAGTACACCGAAAAAGCTATCATGTACTTCCAAGAGAAACTATTATATTGGTTAGTCAGGTAAGCCTTGCTGAGTACCTCGTACTCAGGGTTATCCCTTGTGGCTATTTTTAGAAGCACCACAGGAGTCCACCGAGGAGGAAGCCCTGAAACTCTAGGGTATTGTTATGAGTCTCACAATACCCTTAGAAGAAGTTCTATAATGCTCATCTCCACCCGAACCGTTTATGTTTTAAATCCTAGAACTCTGTCTAACACTGCACGGTTAAGTTTGCTTCAAACTATGTCTGGTATTAACTCGTACCTCGTGTATGTATGTAAAAAAAATGTAATATTTGTTGATGCTATCCCATCGCGGATACAATCCTGATGTATGGCTATGAGACACGACGTGGATCTTCGAGGAGTCCTAGGGACACTCGACGGACGACCGGACTTATACTGTTTTAAGTGCGTTTCGGATAATTGCTGCGCCTGCAGCGATTAGGCACATTTAAACCAGTATAAGTTGGACGGTTCCGCCACATTTTGTTAACCTTTAGTAGTTGAGATTTTTTTTAGAATGAAATCAACTAGTATTTAAACGAATGAAATTTGTAATTATACAATTAATATATATATATATATACACAATTCATATACACAATTCAACTAGTACAAATCGATCATAATTAGCGCATATTATATATACAAATAAATCAAACTATATATCTACAATCTTCCCGTCGAGGTGTTGCTGCTCGGAGCATCTAATTGTCGTCCATCGTAATAAAATTCTCCTTTTGGATTTACCACCTCGTCCATTAGGAATCCAATGAGACCTTCACATATTGCCGCTACTCTTTCTTCCTTCAAGAGTCCTTGTTGAATATTTAACATCTATAATTTGGAAATTTGTGAATGTTACACGAACAAATAAATATAAGGAGCTAGAAAATAATTAACTAGTAATAGTTTTATTTTACGTACTTTAAAGTTGTGCGGCGTCATCTTTAGTCCCTTGGGTCCCACAACACTGTGCATGTGCTCACAGATGTAGTAGCCACATAGATTATTCTCGGGTTCCTGTCTTAAGCACTTTAGTGCAGAAAAAAATAAGTTATGAAATATTCGTATTATACAATGTAATAAATGTGCAGACTTCATACGTACCAGGAAGTCTATGTTCCATGTAAGTTTTTCTTTGAATGGACCTTTGTGTGTCCTTATGAATTGTTTCCATGCAGTACGGATTAGAATAATGAATGATATAGTGTAACAGGGATAAAATTTAGGAAACAAACTTTTGCATAGAGATAAAGGACCAGAATTATTACAAGCCTAGCATGTCTTGCATATCTTGGTACTCCACCGGATCTTTCCTCAACGAATCGAAGACAGTGACGTGGCTTCTTTCAGGCTCAATTATAATAAGGATCCAGTGGAAGCTGCGTACGTAAAATGTTCATGCATATTAGAGCTAACTAACATGTAGAGATAAGGAAAAAGATAACGAAAGTAGATGGTATACACACTTACTTGAATGTTTGTTTGTCTAAAAATTGTATACTTCCACCAAGGTTTTTTCCGGCTCTAATTGTATCTGTTTTTGGTTAACTACAGATGGATCCATAAAGCCTATATGTAGGTACGCCTCGCGTCGGCACGTTTGAATTAGCATTCTACATAAAATGGAAGACGAAGTTAGTACGGTGACGCACGCCAAAATTTACATGTAGAGATAAACGGACACTTACAGAACCCAAGCGCTGATCAAAGAGACGTCCAGAGCATCATGATGGTACACTTCGTATATATCCTTGAAGTCTAGCCACAGCACTTTCTCGCCTTCACCGTAAAAATCTATCGGTTTTACCTTCAGGCCGAACATCTCCCTCGAGTCAGCGGATTCCATCATGTACCATTGATGGAATGCATACATCTTTTTTGATAGCTTCCGTACCAACGAAGGCCTTACAACAGGTTTGCCTAGCTCATAAGGCCATCTCGGCTCGGGGGCGGTGCAGTTGGCGTCTCAACTTGCCCTAAGCATTCATCAAGTCCTAGATCTGTTTCTTGCATGAATTTCAATACTTCTGCTTGTTGATCCAAGGGCATTGCTGCTACCCTTTGAGCATCTTTTTTTGATAAATGGCTGAGGTCGAGGACAGCACCACTGGAAGATGACTTCCCTTTCCTTTTGTCCTTTTCATCAGCCTTTACTAAAGCATGTTCATAGTTTGGTAAGAGTGGTATCCTTTTCTTGGCTCCTTCTTCCATCCTGATAAAAAGTTTAAATCTCTTCGATTTACTGGCGGTGGCTCCATCTCCCTTGCTTTTTTTTCTTCAGCTTGTTTCTTGAACCACTCACTGGCCTCTCGTTGGATTTCTACCCACTGTTCCGCATGAGTCATTGCCTCCCAGCGTTCCTTACTAGTCACTTCAGGCTCCTTTGTTTTCTTCTTTCTCTGTCTTTGCTTGGGAGGCGGTGCTCGTAACTTCTTTAGTAGTGCTGCAGACGGTGATCGGGGAGGGGTGTTGTTATTGTCGTCGTGGCTCCCACCACCAGGATGTGGTGGAGATGGAGACCTTGATATAGGAGGAAGCGACGGTCCTGGAGCAGGTTGTGCAGGAGATGACGGTCTCGAGTTATGAGGAGAAGTTCGCTGCTAGGGATCTATGGGGAGCGGTCTTGATCTCTGAGAAGATGGCTCCGTGCCAAGAATAATGATGTAGCGTTTTCGCCATAGAATGATCCCATGAAGTGCATCTGCCAGTGTCTTTTCTCCGTGGCCTCCCGGGAGGTCGAGCTCTAGGCCTTCATATTGGCTATCAACAATTTGCTCTACGCGGACGCTAGCGTAGCCAAGTGGAATCTCCATGCCATGACTGCTCTGCCCCACAAGGGTTGCTAATGCACACCCGTACGCTACCTGTACATATAGCAGAAGTAAACAAGTTATTAAACTCCGATCATGAGGCGTGAATCAATTGACAAGATTGTATAAATATTATGTATAAGTATACCTTTACAGTGAGGTTACCGACCGGTGCATGCAGCTCACATGTGGTGCGTTGCGTGATGGCATCCACGGGGAACCGTTGCTCCTCCATGGGTAACCAGGGCATCTGCGCATCGGGGACCCCTATAGAAGCACAACTGCTCAAGAGGCGTTGAGAAGGGCTGGCGTAGTTTGGATTCGGCAATGCTCCAGATTGGGCCAACTCCGCAATTGCGTGGGCCACTCGACGATTGATTTCCTTCAACATTCTTTCTTCTTGTGCCTGCACTTTGGATTCTAGCATCTGCCGCCAACTCTCCTCGATCTTCTCCTTTCTTTGCTTGCAGCTTCTGTACGATGCGCTGTGGCCTCGGAAAGCAAACTTTCACGGAATGACCCCGAACCCTCGACAACGTCCTGGGTCCTCGGGATTACCGAGGGCCTGGGGGACGACGACGACGATGGCCGGCGAGAGAGGTGGACGGGCGGTGACGGAGCAGGAGCGTGGGATCTTGGCAAAATTTTGGCTAAGTGTAACTGGCGTGGGGGGTAGAAGAGGCTACAGTGCCTTTTATCCCCCTCTTTTATCCCAGTTCGTAATGGCACCCGGGACTAAAGGACCTTTTATCCCGATTGGTGATGGGACCTGGGATGAAAGGGTACGTCCACCTGGCGGGACTGGAAACCTACCCTTTTATCCCGGGTGCCGACACCAACCGGGATAAAAGGGCCCCCCTTTTATCCCCTGTAACCGGGATAAAAGGGTACGTCCCAGCGGGAATCGAAAACTACCCTTTTATCCCAGTTGCAGTTGTCAACCGGGATAAAAGGGGGGCCTTTTGTCCCGGTTTCAATTGGCACCCGGGATAAAAGGTCCTTTTCCAACACTTTCATCACCCGCCTATTTTTTGGAAAAAGATTTTATTTATGTTTTCACTGCATTTCAGGATGCAAAAACAAAAAACTTCACATATTTTCTACATGCAAAAATATATTTAATTAGTGAATATATTGACAATAAGTGTGATTTAGTCATTAATTCTATACCAGTTTGAGTTCCCATATCTCCTGTATGAAACCATAATACGACTCCTTGCTATTATTTCTATCTATGTCATCTATGCGGACACCACTATTCTGGTTCGTGCTTTTCTAGTCCTGGGCTCTCGTGTAAAATGTATAACCATTTATCTTATAGTCTTGGAATTTCACGATTGTGCTAGCAGGTGCCCTGGCTAACCAAGCCAACTGTGGGTGAATCTCAGAGTTACCCATAAGTTGTTGGCGTAACCAGGAGGGAAAAGTTTCCATGTGATGATGGGTAAGCGAAGCATCGGATTTTGTCGGGTTTTTGGAAACTACCATCTGTCTGTGCTGCTCGATATACGGAGACACAAAGGATGACTGTTGTAGAACAGTGTAGTGTGCCTTGTCGAACAAATCAGTATTATTGCTGAAACTTGATTTCCTTCCAAGGGTGCCCATTCCTCGGAGCCTCCCCTCGTGGCGTGAAGTTGGAACCCCAATCGAGTCCATTGAATCAATAAAATCAACACAAAACTCGATCACCTCCTCTGTTCCATATCCCTTGGCGATGCTTCTTTCTGGACGGGCACGATTAAGAACATAGTTTTTTAGAACTACCATGAACCTCTCGAAAGGCCACATATTGTGCAGGTATACAGGTTCCGAGAATACCAATCTCTTTTACTAGGTGAACCAGTAAGTGCGTCATAATATTGAAAAAAGATGGTGGAAATAACAACTCAAAACTGACAAGACAATGCACCACATCGTTATGTAGCTTGGATAGCTTGGATGGATCGATTGCCTTCTGCGAAATCGCATTGAGAAACGCGCATAGCTTTACGAGCGGCAACCGGACATTTTCTGGTAGAACACCCCTCAATGCAACCGGAAGCAACTGGGTCATCAACATGTGGCAGTCATGGGCCTTGAGATTTGTAAACTTTTTTTGTTTCATATTTATTATTCCTTTTATATTCGAGGAGTAACAGATGGGACCTACATACTATTCAAGCATTCAAGCATGCTATCCTTCTCTTCCTTGCTGAGAGTATAACTGGCAGGACGTAAGTAGTGTTGTTCATTATCTCTCTTTTCCGGATGTAGGTCATCTCGTTGCCCCATAGCTTTCAGGTCCTGTCATGCTTCCAATGTATCTTTCGAGATCCCATAAATACCCATGAAGCCTAGCACGTTCACGCAAAGATTCTTCGTCAGGTGCATCACGTCTATTGCGTTGCGAACCTCTAGGATTTCCCAATAAGGTAGCTCCCAAAATATTAACTTTTTCTTCCACATGGGTGCATGTCCGTTATCGTCGTTCGGAACAGGTTGGCTACCAAGACCCTTTCCAAAGACTACATTTAAATCCTTCATCATCTCGAAGACACGCTTTCCACTACGGTGTGCAGATTTTTTACGATGGTCTGGCACCCCTTTGAAATGTATCCCGCTCTTTCTCATCTGGTGGTGAGCAGGGAGAAATCGACGATGACCCATATAGACGACCTTCTTACAGTGCTTCAAATACATGCTGTCTGTGTCGTCTAAACAGTGGGTGTATGCCTGATATCCCTTATTTGTCTGTCCCGAAAGGTTACTCAGTGCAGGCCAATCATTGATGGTAACGAACAACAATGCTCGTAGATTAAAAATCTCTTATCTATCCTCATCCCACACACGTACACCTTCTTCCTTCCAGAGCTGTAAAAGGTCATCAACCAACGGTCTTAGGTACACGTCAATGTCGTTGCCGGGTTGTTTTGGGCCATGGATAAGAACTAGCATCATAATGAACTTCCGCTTCATGCACAGCCAAGAAGGAAGGTTGAACATACATAGGGTCACAGGCCAAGTACTATGGCCAATACTCAACTCACCGAATGGATTGAATACATCAGTACTTAAACCAAACCTTATGTTCCTTGCTTCACTTTCAAAGTCCAGGAATGCTCTATCAATTGATCTCCACTGGGCCCCATCTGCGGGGTGTCTCAGCATCTCATCTTCCTTACGTTCTTCTTTGTGCATTCGCCTTGTTTCTGAACAACCGCTTCAAGCGTGGTATTATAGGGAAATACCACATCACCTTCGTGGGAACTCTCTTCTTGGGAGACTGCTCCTCGACATCACCAGAATCATCTCGCCTGATTTTATACCGCAGCGCTTCGCAAACGGGAGAAGCATCCAATTTCTCGTATTCATCACCACGATAGAGGATACAGTCATTAGGGCATGCGTGTATCTTCTGAACATCCAATCCGAGAGGGCAAATAATCTATTTAGCTTCATATGTTGTGGACGGTAATTCATTATTCTCGAGAAGAATCTTCTTGACAATGTCCAACATCCCCTGAAATACCTTATCGGACACACCATTTTTTGCCTTCCATTGCACAAATTCTAGTGTCGTACCTAGTTTTTTATGGCCCTGCTGGCAATCTGGGTACAATAATTTTTGGTGATCATCTATCATGCGTTGCAACTTTGCTACTTCCTTCTCAGTTTCGCAATCTCTGTGTGCATCTCGTATCACCTGAGCAAGGTCATTAGTAGGGTCATTTTCTGCAAACTCATCTTCATCAGCCTCGCCCATTGTAGTATCTGCAAAAGCTTGGCCTGCAACCCAGTCCGGAATGGTGTCATCTTCCTCCTCCTTTTCGCCATCTTCCATTACAACCCCTCATTCACCGTGCTTGGTCCAAACCAAATAGTTAGGCATGAAACCGTATTTAAACAAGTGGCTGTGAATAATCTCCCAGGAATCCTTTAAATACTCCTTCTTATTATTGCATTGGAAGCATGG
This sequence comes from Setaria italica, assembly GCF_000263155.2. NCBI lineage: Eukaryota > Viridiplantae > Streptophyta > Magnoliopsida > Poales > Poaceae > Setaria > Setaria italica. The sequence continues at coordinate 12,864,119 of NC_028454.1, read as the reverse complement.
ACAACATACGAACCCATTCTCTGGCTTGTTCGCTTTGGCCACTTCGAGAAAATAATGCAAGCCATCAATAAACATCTTGCTCTGCCTATCTGCATTATACATCCATTGCCGGTCCATCTGCATCGTATTACGCATGAAAATAGATTACACTTGATCATGGATTACGCGTGAAAATTGATTAAAGATCCAAACAATATGATACAATACAACAACATGAAGATCCAAATACACATATTTAAATTAAAGATCCAAACAACATGATACAATACAACAAGCCATCCACTGGTTATTATCTAAGAGGACTTTAAGCATCATTGGGCGGTGAAGATGAAGGTTACGCTGACCCAGCCTCATCCTTAGGTTTATTTGTGCCGCCTGAAACGGTAGTACTAAGTGGACGTGAAACACCCGGGACTGAGGGTGGAGCATAACGACCACCAAAAGGAGGTTCCTGACCCGCGGCAACAGCTTCTTCATGACGTTGCTACAAATAACGAAGCTTTGCTTTTTCCAGCGCGCTCATTTTCTTCGGCTTATGCTGAGGGCCAACTATGATTTTCCCCTTGCCGAAAGAGAAACCACAATCGCCCCCACCATCGCCACTTCCTCCAGTAGCAGAAGGCATCTATGTATAAAAATTATTACCTTAACACTGCATAAGTTGTTGAACTTGAAGATTGTGATCATCTCGCGAGCATGTCTTCAACTGGGCGGCACCGCACTTCGTCATGAAAGAGGTTCGATTGTACAGAAAAGGGGACACGGTCACGATGTCCGTATCCACTCTATCTCGTAGAATCGAACCTCCTTCTTGACATACGTTGCTGCTCGGCGGAGAATATCCTCGCAGAGATGACCACGGTATGCAAGTTCAACAAGTATGGATTTGAAAAACCATATTAAATTTGATAAGTTCAACAAGTAGCAGAAGCCATCTATGTACAAAAATTCTTTCCTTAGCACTGCAGAAGTTGTTGAACTTGAAGACCGTGATCATCTCGCGAGTATATTCTCAACTGGGCGGCACCGCACTTTGTCATGAAAGAGGTTCGATGCTACAGAAAAGGGGACACGGTCACGATGTCCGTATCCACTCTTTCTCGTAGAATCGAACCTCCTTCTTGACATACGTTGCTGCTCGGTGGAGAACATCCTCGCAGAGATGAACACAGTATGCAAGTTCAACAATTATGGATTTGAAATACCTTATTGAATTTGATAAGATAAACCGTCTAGACAAGGTAGCATCATTCTTAAACCACTGCAAGTATATATGACACATCAATCTCCCTCACATTCTAGATCAAAATACCTCTCCATTTTCTACTTCATCACATTCTATCAATTAATCTTTCCATCTCCAAAGCATAAAATCAAAGCATAACACGAGGATGAAGTAGCAAACCTTCACAACGCTTGTGTTGGCTGAGTGAAATTCCCACAAAAATGAGGGAAAAAAAACTTCGGGCAGCACCTCCCTTGCTTCGGCACCACCGGAGAGTAGGTGAAGCTCAGCTCTCTGTCTATGCATTGGACTGGCTCGGGCTGTAGGAGAAAGAAAGGCCTCTATCTTAGTATATAATGGGGACGAGTTTTTATCCCAGTTAAAAACTCCAACCGAGACAAAAAGGAACACCTTTTGTCCCGGTTGAAAGTTTAGTCCAGGTTGGAAGCTGCAACCGGGACTAAACTTTTTGTCCCGGTTGGAGGCTCCAACCGGGACAAAAGGGTGCCGCCACCGACGCCCTGGAACTAGCCATTGCAACCGGAACTAAAGGGGGGCTTTAGTCCCGGTTGCAATTACCAAATGGGACTAACTCTCCCCTCCATTTTTGCCTACCGTGGTGCACCCCCTTTTGTCCCGGGCCAACTTTAAACCGGGACAAAAGGGGGCGCATCGAAAGCCAGTTCCGGGCCAACTTTAAATCGGGACAAAAGGGGGCGCATCGAAAGCCAATTCTCTACTAGTGTTAGTTCCAGATTTGCATTTGTATTGTTGCAATCAGCGAATTGGGATAATTTTTATGTTGAAACCTTTTTGGCTTCCCTTTTAAGAGAGGAGTCCATTAAACCCCAGCTTGAGCAGAAGCCAAGAAGGAAATTGCTACAGGGATCAAACACAGGAAATAAAGAAACCGATACATGAAAAAAACCTTCGCCATACCGGCGGGCCGCGGAGCTGGCGAACAGAGCCAATGGTATCATCTCCATTAAGCACCGGTGTTAGCTCCATAGCTAAACAATGCATAACACTGATTTTCTACTGACTGTGCAAAAGATCATTGGTGCAGCTGACACCAACAAACAAGCCTGGCTTTTCCAACCTGAAACTTTCACCGCTCTGATGTATATCAGTGATCCAGGACCATGCAGTTAGCATCAGTTCGTAGAGATGAGAAACAATCTAAATTTTCAAAATAAATATCAATAATCTATTAACCTGTCAAATTCAACCAAATAATAAGTACAAAAAATATGCTTGTACTAGAACGTCACAATACCGTTGTAGTCTAGCTGGTTAGGATACTCGGCTCTCACCCGAGAGACCCGGGTTCGAGTCCCGGCAACGGAAACTTTTTGGCCGGTTCGTTGCACAAAATTACGAAAACACCCCTCCACTCACTGCATTACTCGGGGCCAATTACGTAGTTGTACAGGCATAAGAGGATTTAGGATTTCTTTTGGGGCCAATTACGTAGTTGTACAGGCATAAGAGGATTTAGGATTTCTTTTGTGTAAGAAGGTTGCTAATCTTACCCCAACAACAGTCCACCTAAATTTTCCCTAATTTTTTAGCAACGCTAAAAAAAGCCTACCACCGCGTATATTTTAACGTTAGTATTCCTCCCTCAATCTTGATTCCCGCACGCTCGCGCGTCCCTTCCGATGGACCTAATACGATGACATGGCCTATTTTAAAATATTGGGGACTATTTATTAGTGATTTGCTGTGGATTGATATGTTTTTGGGGAATTTTTTTTAAGAAGTCTTGGTATATAATTTTGGGAAGAATTTTTTGAAGTATTCTTGTAGTTGCTCTGATATAAAGCTTCCTCGTCCGCCCTAGCCACATAACCATCTCACCTCCGCCGCCGTCGCCTCCCGGATCTTCCCATGGTGAGCCGTCTCTCGGAGATGCGCTGCTCCTAGCGCCGTCCCCTTCTGTTTTTTCCCACATTGAATCGTTCGGCTCTCTCGCGCGATGTGGGTTGGTTTTGGTTTTGATTCTGAGATTGCAGGCGTCGGAGAAGAAGCAGGCGAACCCGATGCGGGAGATCAAGGTCCAGAAGCTCGTGCTCAACATCTCCGTCGGCTTGAGCGGTGATCGCCTCACCCGCGCGGCCAAGGTATTTGCCCATTCCCCTAAAATGGTTCACCCTAGTTTCTGCGCTCTGATTCATTTGCTTGTTTTGGCCTTTTGGGCTTGTGTCACATAGTGTGGTATGTCTGAATCGCATCTAGTCGTGCTCCATTTTATTTTCTTGCATCATTATTTTGTTCTGTAGGTTATCCTCCACTCAAGCTGTCAAATTTAATCTCGTATTATATTACTGTAATTGTGTTGTCCAATTGATTAGGGATAAGATTGCTTGTCACATCAGTTGTAGTTAGATGTTCTCATAGTTTCAGTTAGAGATTGGTCAATGGCGTCAATTGCTTTGATGTCTCTATGCACAGGCACTACCTATTGTTGCCTTTGGACAATCTTCACCATTTGCTCTTCTCTAACCTCCAGTTATTGTTTATCAGGTGCTCGAGCAACTGAGTGGGCAGTCACCGGTGTTCTCCAAGGGTAATTTTCTTTAACCTGGCAGACAAGTATGTGTTTAGTTTGGGTTGACGGAGCTCATACTGATGGTGTTGTGATATTGCAGCGAGGTACACTGTGAGGTCATTCGGCCTTCGCCTCCGCCCTCCTCTCCCTCCCCTTTCCGCACCTTCTCACCCACCCGCGCGCCCGCCTCCTCCTCGCCGCCTCGGAGCTCGCCCGCGTGGCGGCAGCGGGGTTCGTGCCCCTCCTCGGCTCCCTCCTCCGCCGCCATCCGTTCCCCGGCGACGCTCGCTTGCTCGAGCTTTTCACCGAGCACGCCTCCTTCCTCGCCGACGAGGAGCCCCAGCTCCTAGCCTCCGCCGTCCTCGCCTTCCTCCGCCTCCTCGCCAGGAACCGCCTCGCTCCGGTCCTGAGCAGCGGTGAGTGCAAGGATTGTGAAGAGTGCAAGAGCGCCAAGACCCTTGAAGAATGCAGGGGAAGGCTGGTGTCTTTCTGCGTCTCCATGCTGCGGGATCACTTCCAAGTGTGTGCATTGATCGGAAGGGACCTTGTGAGGTCGCTCCATGAGCTGGCGCTCGTGCCGGAGTTTCAGCCACTTTGGAGAGACCATATTCCGCACTGTGTCGGTGATGTCTGCCGGATCAGCACACCTGGTTGGTGCATGGCTATGGCCATCACGCCGGAGATGGAGACACAGCTCTTGTTCATGATGAACAATGTGAAGTGGGGGGATCAGAAGAGGTACCAGCTCTGGTTTGCGATGAAGCACCTGATGGTGCCCGGAGGGGAGGAGAGGATCCCTGACATTGTGCGGTTCATATGCTGCAGGTACCACCCAACAAATGAGGTCATTCAGTCTGGTGTTATTGTCCGTTGGGCGGTCATAGGCTGGCTGCTGACGGGTTGCAGCAAAGGCTATGTGGTGGCGAATGCGAAGCTGGCACTGTTCTATGACTGGTTGTTTTTTGAGGAGGGAATCAGGGAAGGGGTAGTGTCATGAATATCGAGCCTGCAATGCTCTTGATGGTGAACTTGGTGTCTCAGTATACGGATATTACAAACATGCTGCTTGAGTTCTTGTTTCTTCTAATTGAGAACTATGATGTGAGGAGGAAGGAAGCAATTGCTCATTGTGTGAGGAGTGCGTTTGGGGTGCTGGTAAAGAAACGGGTGATCCCATCGTTGGAGCCATTGACATGTTGTGAGAAGTTATCACCATTGCTGAGGCAGAAGCTTGTGGCGTTTTTAAGTAGCTCTAATCCTGGAGCAGCTGAAGATTCCTGTGGGAAATCAACTGATGTAGTTTCTAAGGAAACAGAGTTGAAGAAGAGTGTTTGCTCAAGCTAGACCTATGAATTAATGGTTTCCCACAGAAGGTGTGGGCCGAGACCTTCTACTACCTGGCTGAGAACAATGTGATATTCGAGGGCATCCTCCTCAAGCCCAGCATGGTCACCCCTGGTGCTGAGTGCAAGGACAGAGCCACCCCTGAGCAAGTTGCCGACTACACCCTCAAGCTCCTCCGCAGAAGGATCCCTCCTGCCGTCCCTGGCATCATGGTCTGTAACGTTTTTTCCTCTCTTGCTGCATATACATATACTTGCCAAGAAATTCAGATGGTGTTCTGACGACTGAAATTGTTTTCCTGTTGCACCCAAACAAAAATGCAGTTCCTGTCTGGTGGGCAGTCTGAGGTTGAGGCGACCCAGAACCTGAACGCCATGAACCAGAGCCCCAACCCGTGGCATGTGTCCTCCAACGCCAGGGCTCTTCAGAACACCTGCCTCAAGACATGGGGCGGCCGGCCAGAGAACGTGAAGGCGGATCAGGATGCCCGACTTTTTTTTTAAGCTCTTTTTACGAAAGATTCTTACAAATACACCCCCGGCGGAACCAATTCCAAAAGTGGACCCTTAGCTTGGTAGGTTTGAACTCAGGTCTTCAGGATAAGAAGCCTACATCCTAAACAGTTGAGCTAGAGCGTAGTTTGTTGCACACTCCTTGGAATAATTATATTTGTTTCTCGTTCGAAACGCTAGGAGGCAAAATTGCTCGGCGCCATCCATGATGGTGCCAAGCTTGGTGCCAAGATCCACAGCGCCAAGGCTTGGCGCCATCATGGATGGCGTCAAGCCCCCGCCACGTCGAATTCCACATCAGCAGCTGCGCATGGACCTTGGTGCCAGGATGGCTGGCGCCGAGATGTGTAAGCTTGGTGCCAGCATGGATGGCGCCAAGCTAAGCTCCATTTTTTAAATTGGTTCCGCCAGGGGTGTATTTGTGAGAATCTTTCGTAAAAAGGGCTAAAAAACAAAAAAGTCGGTCAGGATGCTTTGCTGCTCCGCGCCAAGGCCAACTCCCTGGCGCAGCTCGGCAAGTACACCTCTGACGGCGAGGCCGCCGAGGCCAGGGAGGGAATGTTTGTCAAGAACTACGTCTACTGAGGTGCAACACACTCATAAACTTTAGTACCTATCACATCGGATGTTCTAATATTAATTAGAAGTATTAAATATAGTCTAATTATAAAATTAATTGCACAGATAGAGTCTAATTCGCGAGACGAATCTATTAAGTCTAATTAGTCCATGATCTGACAATGTGGTGCTACAGTAATCATTTGCTAATGATGGATTAATTAGGTTTAATAGATTTGTCTCGTGAATTAGTATAGGAGTTCTGCAGTTAGTTTTATAATTAGCTCATATTTAATTCTCCTAATTAGCGTCCGAACATCCGATACGATCCTGTTAGTACCTCCTAAGACGATACGCGCTGCTAGTAGCCTAGTACCTACCTCGAGGGCACACTGTAGGCAGTGTGCCATTACAGGTTCAGATGGGACAAAGAGTACACTGCGATTTTACTACCCTCGGTATGCTGGTACTGCAGGTTCGCATTCACATGGTTACTACCTTACGTGGCCTGTGGTATGCTGGTACTATAGGTGTTGGTCTGAATAGCTCAGGCTTGACCCAAGTAAGAGCAGCGCAAATTCCCAATTTCCAGAAAACAGAAGGACCTCCAAAGGTCTTCAATGTAATTCTAATTTCTTTCAGAGGTCCCTTTGCAAGTGGCTGGATGTAAAAGTACTTTTATAATAATCCAACCCATTGTGCTTCTTAAAGAAAAAAGAAAAAAGAAAACAGACATTGTGAAGGATTTTTCTACCCCAGCTACTGGACTTATTGGGCGCTGTCGGCGACGAGGTCCGCGACGCCTTGGTCGGGTGCACAGCCGTGAGGGAAGCACGAGCACGATGATCGCCGGGATGGGCGCGCGGTTGTCGGAGAAGCTCATGTCAGCATACGCCGGCAGGGCGGCCGAGCTCTTTGAGCGGCTGTCGGGGAAGCTCATGTCGGCGTACGCCGGCAAGGCGGCGGCCGAGCTCTGGGAGCGGCTGGCAAAGTTCTGGGCGGGGTTCCTGCTGCACCTGTGGCTGTTGCTGTCCCATGCTGGGTTCCTCGGCAGAACACGCCATGGCGAGCAGCTGCTTGACCCGGTCGACCTCAACAACGTCTAATCAGTCCTGTGACAAGATTATATAGCAAGTACTACAAGAAACAACATGAGGGGAAGTACCAGGAACGAAAATGACTTCCTGCGTTGTGTACGGAGGAAGAAGGGGAGCCGGGGCGGCCTGGGCTGAATGTTTGAGATGGGCTAGTTTAGGTCGAGTAGGAGAAAGAGAAGAAAAAAGAAGGAAGGAATTGGGTTGAAGAGGTCAGGCTTGGCCCAAGTGCACTGTATCGGGAGAAGGATTTTTCTAGCGTGGCTACTGTATCCCGAAGCTTATATATAAATACTACAAATTAATAGGGCACACAAAGGATTTATAGAACAAGTTTGTGAATATCTTGGAAAGCCAATTCCGTGTATATTTTTTTAATTCGATGTGCACAAGGAAATGCACCGCATACTTCAGTGTAATAAACTTATGATTTTTCATGCTTGATTTTTATGTGTAAAAAAATCCATAAACTTTCCAAATTTTACGATAGATTTAAAAGCATCGAGTGAAAATAGAAACATATACGTAATTAATGGCCGGGCTACTATCTCAGCGCATCCAAAGGATGCTAGCGTTGGATTTCTCATGCTCAACCGCATCAGACAAGACAGTTGCTGGTACTCTTTTCACAGCTTTAGATGATGGATTTTTGGATCCAAGGCACTAGATCTTACGATGATTCGAACATTTTTTTACGGTAGTCTGTAATGTTCATTTTGGTCTATTGGAGATCGAAGCTACTTGGGCACACGCTGCACCGTCGTGGCGTCGTCGGGAGGAAGAAGAAGAAGCATTCCACTCGCATCTCGCGATTCGATCAGGCGTGGGGGCCCGGATGCCAGGGAATGGGAGCAGCGGCCTCCGCGCTTGTCGTCTACTTTTACGGCGCGCGCGCGCGTGGGGGCCCACAGTCTGACCCTCGTTGAGCCCGTGCTCCATTCCAATATCGTGTGGGCCTGAGCCGTGCGTGGGGCCCCAGTCAGATCCGGTAGCATTTTATACTTTTACAGTTGGTAGTTGGAGACGGTAGTTGGTTTTTTAGATCCGGGGGCCGGGTAGAGTCCCGCCTGTCAGTGACGCGTCAAACACGGGTGGTAAATAAGCTAAAAGTAAATATCAGTATATATTTTTGAAAACAAAGTATAGTAGTCGAACATGTAGTAGCTACTGTCTACGTGAATAGCTCATTTGGTGATGGCATTTGAAACGACTTTAGTCACCTTGATAATGTGTCAGTAATTCCTGTTAAGGGCCTGCATTCTTTAAACTAACCAAAGCTGCCCAACTTTAGAATGCCAAAATTACTGTAGTAACACTGTAGCGTTTCGTTTGTATTTGTGAATTATTATCCAAATGTTGACTAATTAGGCTCAAAAGATTCGTCTCGCAAAGTACAATAAAACTGTGCAATTAATTTTTAATTTCGTATATTTAGTACTCTATGTATGTACTGCAAGTTTGATGTGATGAGAAATCTTCTTTTTGCATAGTGTCAAAGTTAGAATTTGGAAGTAAAAAAAAAGGGCAAGAGGCGGTGAGCAGCAAGCGCTACTACCTCTGTGTGTCTTGTCAGTCGTCAGCTCACAAGTCCCAACTCGATCGATTTTTTTGAACGGCACGGCGGGACGGTAGCGCGGGCCCACGAGCTGCCTTAAAAGATAAAAGGATTCACGTTTTGACGACACGAGGCCGCGGCGATCCAATGGATGCTTCTGTTCTGCAGGTCCCCCGGCATGGTTCTCAAGTCCTCGTTCACTTCCTACAAAACTCCCAACTTTAGCACTATGTAAAAAGAAGATTCCCTATCACATCAAACTTGCGGTACATGCATGGAGTACTAAATGTAGACGAAATCAAAAACTAATTGCACAGTTTTATTGTACTTTGCGAGACGAATCTTTTGAGCCTAATTAGTCAATATTTGGACAATAATTCACAAATACAAACGAAACGCTACAGTGTTGCTACAGTAATTTGGCACCTCCCAAATTCGCAAAGTAAACAAGGGCTTGAGTTTCTTTCAGAGCAAGTTTTAATAATGCAGCTAGCAAGCGGGTTGTAAGGTTTCTCTCAGCCTTTTCCTAGCCTACTCGTATAATGGTTAGCTCTTCACCATTAATACATGGCCCACAAGTCATTCTCACAAAGTTTCTTGGTTCCTGTGCCCAAGTCGGCTGTAAGCTTATAGCCCGCTTCTTCTCTCTCACCTCTTCTCTCTCCTCCACATCAGCATTCAGCCAGCTTGCAGCCCCTTGCAGCCTCTTATTATACTTGCTCTCAGCTGTGCGGTGCTTCATCAGAGCTCGGATCGTCAGAACTTTAATGACCGCACTGTACACGCATCCGACAGGCCTTGCGTGAACACGGAACTAAATGGAGCGTTGATCGATGTGTGTGGTCACGGTCATCAGTTGGACGCGTGCATGCATGGGTCTAGATAAGCACGTGGTCGCGTGATGGCGCAAACTAAGGTCTAGTTTGGTTCACTAACTTAAATTTAAGCATCCATCACATCGAATGTTTAGATACTAATTAGGAGTATTAAACGTAGACTATTTACAAAACCGATTACATAAGTGGAGGCTAAACGGCGAGATGAATCTATTAAGCCTTCTTGTCCATGATTTGACAATGTGTTGCTACAGTAAAC